>NC_068452.1:34109886-34339886 GCF_023373465.1 Oncorhynchus keta | reverse complement strand
GATGTATGTGGAGATCGGAGGAAAAGATGAATAAAATGGATGTATGTGGAGATCGGGGGAAAAGATGAATAAAATGGATGTATGTGGAGATCGGGGGAAAAGATGAATAAAATGGATGTATGTGGAGATCGGGGGAAAAGATGAATAAAATGGATGTATGTGGAGATCGGGGGAAAAGATGAATAAAATGGATGTATGTGGAGATCGGGGGAAAAGATGAATAAAATGGATGTATGTGGAGATCGGGGGAAAAGATGAATAAAATGGATGCATGTGGAGATCGGGGGAAAGATGAATAAAATGGATGTATGTGGAGATCGGGGGAAAAGATGAATAAAATGGATGCATGTGGAGATCGGGGGAAAAGATGAATAAAATGGATGCATGTGGAGATCGGGGGAAAAGATGAATAAAATGGATGCATGTGGAGATCGGGGAAAAGATGAATAAAATGGATGCATGTGGAGATCGGGGAAAAGATGAATAAAATGGATGCATGTGAAGATCGGGGAAAAGATGAATAAAATGGATGTATGTGGAGATCGGGGAAAATATGAATAAAATGGATGCATGTGGAGATCGGGGAAAAGATGAATAAAATGGATGCATGTGGAGATCGGGGAAAAGATGAATAAAATGGATGCATGTGGAGATCGGGGGAAAAGATGAATAAAATGGATGTATGTGGAGATCGGGGAAAAGATGAATAAAATGGATGTATGTGGAGATCGGGGAAAAGATGAATAAAATGGATGTATGTGGAGATCGGGGGAAAAGATGAATAAAATGGATGCATGTGGAGATCGGGGGAAAAGATTAATAAAATGGATGTATGTGGAGATCGGGGGAAAAGATGAATAAAATGGATGCATGTGGAGATCGGGGGAAAAGATGAATAAAATGGATGTATGTGGAGATCGGGGGAAAAGATGAATAAAATGGATGTATGTGGAGATCGGGGGAAAAGATGAATAAAATGGATGTATGTGGAGATCGGAGGAAAAGATTAATAAAATGGATGTATGTGGAGATCGGGGGAAAAGATGAATAAAATGGATGTATGTGGAGATCGGGGGAAAAGATGAATAAAATGGATGTATGTGGAGATCGGGGGAAAAGATGAATATAATGGATGCATGTGGAGATCGGGGGAAAAGATGAATAAAATGGATGTATGTGGAGATCGGGGGAAAAGATGAATAAAATGGATGCATGTGGAGATCGGGGGAAAAGATGAATAAAATGGATGTATGTGGAGATCGGGGGAAAAGATGAATAAAATGGATGTATGTGGAGATCGGGGGAAAAGATGAATAAAATGGATGTATGTGGAGATCGGGGGAAAGATGAATAAAATGGATGTATGTGGAGATCGGGGGAAAAGATGAATAAAATGGATGTATGTGGAGATCGGGGGAAAAGATTAATAAAATGGATGTATGTGGAGATCGGGGGAAAAGATGAATAAAATGGATGTATGTGGAGATCGGGGGAAAAGATGAATAAAATGGATGCATGTGGAGATCGGGGGAAAAGATGAATAAAATGGATGCATGTGGAGATCGGGGGAAAAGATGAATAAAATGGATGTATGTGGAGATCGGGGGAAAAGATGAATAAAATGGATGCATGTGGAGATCGGGGGAAAAGATGAATAAAATGGATGTATGTGGAGATCGGGGGAAAAGATGAATAAAATGGATGTATGTGGAGATCGGGGGAAAAGATGAATAAAATGGATGTATGTGGAGATCGGAGGAAAAGATGAATAAAATGGATGTATGTGGAGATCGGGGGAAAAGATGAATAAAATGGATGTATGTGGAGATCGGGGAAAAGATTAATAAAATGGATGTATGTGGAGATCGGAGGAAAAGATGAATAAAATGGATGTATGTGGAGATCGGAGGAAAAGATGAATAAAATGGATGTATGTGGAGATCGGGGGAAAAGATGAATAAAATGGATGTATGTGGAGATCGGGGAAAAGATGAATAAAATGGATGTATGTGGAGATCGGGGAAAAGATGAATAAAATGGATGTATGTGGAGATCGGGGAAAAGATGAATAAAATGGATGTATGTGGAGATCGGGGAAAAGATGAATAAAATGGATGTATGTGGAGATCGGGGGAAAAGATGAATAAAATGGATGCATGTGGAGATCGGGGGAAAGATGAATAAAATGGATGTATGTGGAGATCGGGGGAAAAGATGAATAAAATGGATGCATGTGGAGATCGGGGGAAAAGATGAATAAAATGGATGCATGTGGAGATCGGGGGAAAAGATGAATAAAATGGATGTATGTGGAGATCGGGGGAAAAGATGAATAAAATGGATGCATGTGGAGATCGGGGAAAAGATGAATAAAATGGATGCATGTGGAGATCGGGGGAAAAGATGAATAAAATGGATGTATGTGGAGATCGGGGGAAAAGATGAATAAAATGGATGTATGTGGAGATCGGGGGAAAAGATGAATAAAATGGATGCATGTGGAGATCGGGGGAAAAGATGAATAAAATGGATGTATGTGGAGATCGGGGGAAAAGATGAATAAAATGGATGTATGTGGAGATCGGGGGAAAAGATGAATAAAATGGATGTATGTGGAGATCGGGGAAAAGATGAATAAAATGGATGTATGTGGAGATCGGGGGAAAAGATGAATAAAATGGATGTATGTGGAGATCGGGGGAAAAGATGAATAAAATGGATGTATGTGGAGATCGGGGGAAAAGATGAATAAAATGGATGTATGTGGAGATCGGGGGAAAAGATGAATAAAATGGATGCATGTGGAGATCGGGGGAAAAGATGAATAAAATGGATGCATGTGGAGATCGGGGGAAAAGATGAATAAAATGGATGTATGTGGAGATCGGGGGAAAAGATGAATAAAATGGATGCATGTGGAGATCAGGAAAAGATGAATAAAATGGATGTATGTGGAGATCGGGGGAAAAGATGAATAAAATGGATGTATGTGGAGATCGGGGAAAAGATGAATAAAATGGATGTATGTGGAGATCGGGGGAAAAGATGAATAAAATGGATGTATGTGTTGACACTACACTAATCAAGTGGAGATCGGAGGAAAAGATTAATAAAATGGATGCATGTGGAGATCGGGGGAAAAGATGAATAAAATGGATGTATGTGGAGATCGGGGGATGAATAAAATGGATGTATGTGGAGATCGGGGCTAAGATGAATAAAATGGATGTATGTGGAGATCGGGGAAAAGATGAATAAAATGGATGTATGTGGAGATCGGGGGAAAAGATGAATAAAATGGATGTATGTGGAGATCAGGGAAAAGATGAATAAAATGGATGTATGTGGAGATCGGGGGAAAAGATGAATAAAATGGATGCATGTGGAGATCAAAAGATGAATAAAATGGATGCATGTGGAGATCGGGGGAAAAGATGAATAAAATGGATGTATGTGGAGATCGGGGGCAAAGATGAATAAAATGGATGTATGTGGAGATCGGGGAAAAGATGAATAAAATGGATGCATGTGGAGATCGGGGGAAAAGATGAATAAAATGGATGTATGTGGAGATCGGGGGAAAAGATTAATAAAATGGATGTATGTGGAGATCGGGGGAAAAGATGAATAAAATGGATGTATGTGGAGATCGGGGGAAAAGCGTTCAGAGATGGGATTGAGGAGATTACATTCAATGTGGATGATGTCATTAATTATGCTTACTGTATAAAGTATATGCAAACACTGACCCTCATAAGTCTAACCTCATTCAAATGTTTGGTGTTGTGTGTAACAGATGTCTCTGTCACGTATGCTCGTATGCTTGTATGCACGTATGATTATCCCGCACACCTGTCACCATTGTCTCGCGCACCTGCGCCTCATGACACTCACCTGTACTCCATCACCTCCTTAATTAACTTCCCTATATCTGTCACTCCTCTTGGTTCTTTCCTCAGGTGTTATTGACCCTGTTTTCATGTCGGTGAGTTGTTTGTGTTACGTGTTTATTGTTTCATGTGTTTATTAAAACACTCACTCGTTACAGTCTCTTTCCACACACCACTGTTTGGAGGCTGGACATGCATGTACAGAGCATTCAGAAAGTCTTCAGACCCCTTCCCCTTTCCCACATTTTTATACATTACAGCCTTATTCTAAAATGGGTTAAATGCCAAACTGAGCAATCGGAGGAAAAGGGCCTTGGTCAGGAAGGTGACCAAGAACCTGATGGCTACTCTGACAGAGCTCTAGAGTTCCCCTGTGGAGATGGGAGAACCTTCCAGATGGTCAACCATCTCTGCAGCACTCCATCAATCAGGACTTTATGGTAGAGTGACCAGACGGAAGCCACTCCTCAGTAAAAAGCACATGACAGCCCGCTTGGAGTTTGCCAAAAGACACCTAAAGACTCTCAGACCATGAGAAACAAGATTCTCTGGTGTGATAACCTGAATGTCTGAGTGCCAAGCATTACGTCTGGAGGAAACCTGGCACCATCCCTACGGTGAAGCATGGTGGTGGCAGAATCATGCTGTGGGGATGTTTTTCAGCGGCAGTGACTGGGAGACTAGTCAGGATCGAGGGAAAGATGAATGGAGCAAAGTACAGAAAAAAAACCTGGTCCAGAGCGCTCAGGACCTCAGGCTGGGGTGAAGGTTCACCTTCCAACAGGACAACAACTCTAAGCACACAGCCAAGACACCGCAGGAGTGGCTTCCGGACAAGTCTCTTAATGTCCTTGAGTGGCCCAGCCAGAGCCCGGACATGAACCCGAACGAACATCTTTGGAGAGACCTGAAAATAGCTGTGCAGCGATCCTCCCCATCCAACCTGATAGAGTTTGAGAGGATCTGCTGAGAAGAATGGAAGAAACTCCCCAAATACAGGTGTTCCACGCTTGTAGTGTCATACCCAAGAAGACTCGAGGCTGTAATTGCTGCCAAAGGTGCTTCAACAAAGTACTGAGTGTTTGAATACTTACGTAAATTTGATATTTCAGTTATTTATTTATTTCTAAATGTACAAACATTTCTAAAAACGTGCTTTTGCTTTGTTATTATGGGGTATTGTGTGTGGATTGATGAGGTAAAAAACTGAACAATTTAATGTTACAGAATAAGGCTGTAACATAACAGAATGTGGAAAAAGTCCAGGGGTCTGAATACTTTCTGAATGCACTGTATGTTGAGAGTGGATGAATGTGCGAGGTTAGCCTAGTAAAGGATTCCTTTGAAGTGATTGCTTGACAATCAGATGAAGGCATCGTGATTGGTTGTTTGTATGTCAAAATGAAAGGTAATACATTTTAAAAGTTAAATGACACATTTTTACGACTAGGTCTACAGAGATCCTACTGAATTAATAGCAGTTCTATATGGAATTCTATGATTAGGCCCATAGAAAATACACCCCTGCTAACCTGAATGTTACAGAAACTCTGACTTGGTGTACTTTTGGTGTACTGACTTGGTGTACTGTCTCGTTTATCTCATCCACTGACCATGTTGAATAGCCTGTGAGACATCAGAACTCTTACCACACATTGTTGTCTCTGCAGACTCTGGGAAGCAGAGCCTTTGCCTGTTGGAAGCAGTTCAGAATAAGGTCAAGGTGATTGATGAAGGCATCGTATTGTCTGATCGAAGACGACACAGGCGTAGGCCTAGAACGAGGCAGGCCTGAGAGAAAGTTATTCACATACACAGAAACACACTCCCAGAATGTGTTGGCACACGCAGTCAACCCAAAGACAGCTGCAGAGCCACCCTATAGTCTTTCATCCCTTTCTGAACATAGACCACAGATTGGTAGGTAGGACTACTGCTGTACGGAGATCATTATCAAGTCGCTCTGTTTCTGTTCCTGCTGCTGGGTTTTACTGGGTTTTCTCAGGTGTTTGTTTACAAGTCTCTGTAGTGGTCTGTGTGGGGAGATGGCTGGAACAGGCTACATGTCGGTTTCCTGTCCTCTACTCTCTGGGCTAGTAGAAACTGGTGTTAGAACTTGGTGTTAGAACGCCCATGAGGAAACCATCTGGAACACCTCAGCAATTAACACATGAGTAAATCCAACAGCCCCACCCATCCTCCATTCCTCCATCCTCCCACACAGGTGGAGAGGGACCACCCTGTCTGACACTCTGCCTTATGAGAGAGGGAGAGGGAGAATAGGGAAAGAGAGACATACCCCTCCCTGGGATGGAGACCAGCTGTGAGCACCCGACCCTGTAAGGGTCTTGCCCCACTCCCCTCTCAACCCACCCACTCACACACACCCTCACTCATCTATATCCAATTATCTGTTTCCAATGCTGCAGTACTAGTGATGCTGTTGAGCACTTAAAAGTCATTCACAACCTACAGCATTGCAACACAAATTGTACTCCCTCCCTCCCTCCCCTACCACACCCCACAACACTTTCACTCATACAAAAGTCTGGAAATGAGGCCACACACACTCACACATGCAGCCATATATGCACACACGCACGGACACACACACACATGCAGCCATATATGCACACACGCACGGACACACTCACACATGCAGCCATATATGCACACACGCACGGACACACACACACATGCAGCCATATATGCACACACGAACGGACACACA
The DNA here is from genome assembly GCF_023373465.1 of Oncorhynchus keta. Lineage (NCBI taxonomy): Eukaryota > Metazoa > Chordata > Actinopteri > Salmoniformes > Salmonidae > Oncorhynchus > Oncorhynchus keta. The sequence goes on along the minus strand of NC_068452.1, from coordinate 34,333,265 downwards.
CACACATGCAGCCATATATGCACACACGCACGGACACACACAAATGAGGCAATTGCCCTGTCACTGTTTCTTCATTATGTGATTCCGTTCCCATTGTGTTAACATTACATTTACATTTACATTTAAGTCATTTAGCAGACGCTCTTATCCAGAGCGACTTACAAATTGGTGCATTCACCTTATGACATCCAGTAGAATAGTCACTTTACAATAGTGCATCTAAATCTTAAAGGGGGGTGAGAAGGATTACTTATCCTATCCTAGGTATTCCTTAAAGAGGTGGGGTTTCAGGTGTCTCCGGAAGGTGGTGATTGACTCCGCTGTCCTGGCGTCGTGAGGGAGTTTGTTCCACCATTGGGGGCCAGAGCAGCGAACAGTTTTGACTGGGCTGAGCGGGAACTGTACTTCCTCAGTGGTAGGGAGGCGAGCAGGCCAGAGGTGGATGAACGCAGTGCCCTTGTTTGGGTGTAGGGCCTGATCAGAGCCTGGAGGTACTGAGGTGCCGTTCCCCTCACAGCTCCGTAGGCAAGCACCATGGTCTTGTAGCAGATGCGAGCTTCAACTGGAAGCCAGTGGAGAGAGCGGAGGAGCGGGGTGACGTGAGAGAACTTGGGAAGGTTGAACACCAGACGGGCTGCGGCGTTTTGGATGAGTTGTAGGGGTTTAATAGCACAGGCAGGGAGCCCAGCCAACAGCGAGTTGCAGTAATCCAGACGGGAGATGACAAGTGCCTGGATTAGGACCTGCGCCGCTTCCTGTGTGAGGCAGGGTCGTACTCTGCGGATGTTGTAGAGCATGAACCTACAGGAACGGGCCACCGCCTTGATGTTAGTTGAGAACGACAGGGTGTTGTCCAGGATCACGCCAAGGTTCTTAGCGCTCTGGGAGGAGGACACAATGGAGTTGTCAACCGTGATGGCGAGATCATGGAACGGGCAGTCCTTCCCGGGAGGAAGAGCAGCTCCGTCTTGCCGAGGTTCAGCTTGAGGTGGTGATCCGTCATCCACACTGATATGTCTGCCAGGCATGCAGAGATGCGATTCGCCACCTGGTCATCAGAAGGGGGAAAGGAGAAGATTAATTGTGTGTCGTCTGCATAGCAATGATAGGAGAGACCATGTGAGGTTATGACAGAGCCAAGTGACTTGGTGTATAGCGAGAATAGGAGAGGGCCTAGAACAGAGCCCTGGGGGACACCAGTGGTGAGAGCGCGTGGTGAGGAGACAGATTCTCGCCACGCCACCTGGTAGGAGCGACCTGTCAGGTAGGACGCCAAGCGTGGGCCGCGCCGGAGATGCCCAACTCGGAGAGGGTGGAGAGGAGGATCTGATGGTTCACAGTATCGAAGGCAGCCGATAGGTCTAGAAGGATGAGAGCAGAGGAGAGAGAGTTAGCTTTAGCGGTGTGGAGCGCCTCCGTGATACAGAGAAGAGCAGTCTCAGTTAATGACTAGTCTTGAAACCTGACTGATTTGGATCAAGAAGGTCGTTCAGAGAGAGATAGCGGGAGAGCTGGCCAAGGACGGCACGTTCAAGAGTTTTGGAGAGAAAAGAAAGAAGGGATACTGGTCTGTAGTTGTTGACATCGGAGGGATTGAGTGTAGGTTTTTTCAGAAGGGGTGCAACTCTCGCTCTCTTGAGAACGGAAGGGACGTAGCCAGCGGTCAGGGATGAGTTGATGAGCGAGGTGAGGTAAGGGAGAAGGTCTCCGGAAATGGTCTGAAGAAGAGAGGAGGGGATAGGGTCAAGCGGGCAGGTTGTTGGGCGGCCGGCCGTCACAAGACGCGAGATTTCATCTGGAGAGAGAGGGGAGAAAGAGGTCAGAGCACAGGGTAGGGCAGTATGAGCAGAACCAGCGGTGCCGTTTGACTTAGCAAACGAGGATCGGATGTCGTCGACCTTCTTTTCAAAATGGTTGACGAAGTCATCTGCAGAGAGGGAGGAGGGGGAGGGGGAGGAGGATTCAGGAGGGAGGGGAAGGTGGCAAAGAGCTCCTAGGGTTAGAGGCAGATGCTTGGAATTTAGAGTGGTAGAAAATGGCTTTAGCAGCAGAGACAGAGGAGGAAAATGTAGAGAGGAGGGAGTGAAAGGATGCCAGGTCCGCAGGGAGGCGAGTTTTCCTCCATTTCCGCTCAGCTGCCCGGAGCCCTGTTCTGTGAGCTCGCAATGAGTCGTCGAGCCACGGGGCGGGAGGGGAGGACCGAGCCGGCCTGGAGGATAGGGGACATAGACAGTCAAAGGATGCAGAAAGGGAGGAGAGGAGGGTTGAGGAGGCAGAATCAGGAGATAGTTTGGAGAAGGTATGAGCAGAGGGAAGAGATGATAGGATGGAAGAGGAGAGAGTAGCGGGGGAGAGAGAGCGAAGGTTGGGACGGCGCGATACCATCCGAGTAGGGGCAGTGTGGGAGGTGTTAGATGAGAGCGAGAGGGAAAAGGATACAAGGTAGTGGTCGGAGACTTGGAGGGAGTTGCAATGAGGTTAGTGGAAGAACAGCATCTAGTAAAGATGAGGTCGAGCGTATTGCCTGCCTTGTGAGTAGGGGGGAAGGTGAGAGGGTGAGGTCAAAAGAGGAGAGGAGTGGAAAGAAGGAGGCAGAGAGGAATGAGTCAAAGGTAGACAGACGGGGAGGTTAAAGTCGCCCAGCACTGTGAGAGGTGAGCCGTCCTCAGGAAAGGAGCTTATCAAGGTATCAAGCTCATTGATGAACTCTCCGAGGGAACCTGGAGGGCGATAAATGATAAGGATGTTAAGCTTGAAAGGGCTGGTAACTGTGACAGCATGGAATTCAAAGGAGGCGATAGACAGATGGGTGAGGGGAGAAAGAGAGAATGACCACTTGGGAGAGATGAGGATCCCGGTGCCACCACCCCGCTGACCAGAAGCTCTCGGGGTGTGCGAGAACACGTGGGCGGACGAAGAGAGAGCAGTAGGAGTAGCAGTGTTGTCTGTGGTGATCCATGTGCCAAGAAGTCGAGGGACTGGAGGGAGGCATAGGCTGAGATGAACTCTGCCTTGTTGGCCGCAGATCGGCAGTTCCAGAGGCTACCGGAGACCTGGAACTCCACGTGGGTCGTGCGCGCTGGGACCACCAGATTAGGGTGGCCGCGGCCACGCGGTGTGGAGCGTTTGTATGGTCTGTGCAGAGAGGAGAGAACAGGGATAGACAGACACATAGTTGACAGGCTACAGAAGAGGCTACGCTAATGCAAAGGAGATTGGAATGACAAGTGGACTACACGTCTCGAATGTTCAGAAAGTTAAGCTTACGTAGCAAGAATCTTATTGACTAAAATGATTAAAATGATACAGTACTGCTGAAGTAGGCTAGCTGGCAGTAGCTGAGTTGTTGACACTACACTAATCAAGTCGTTCCGTTGAGTGTAATAGTTTCTGCAGTGCTGCTATTCGGGGCTAGCTGGCTAGCTAGCAGTGTTGTTTACGTTACGTTGCGTTAAAAGAACGACAATAGCTGGCTATGTAGCTAGCTATGTAGCTAGCTACGATCAAACAAATCAAACCGTTGTACTGTAATGAAATGAAATGGAAATGTGATACTACCTGTGAATGCGACCGGGTTGTTGAGTTCTATTCAGTAGACGTTGGCTAGCTGTTAGCTGTTAGCTGTTGGCTAGCTAGCTAACCTAGAAAATCGCTCTAGACTACACAATTATCTTTGATACAAAGACGGCTATGTAGCTAGTTGTACTATAATGAAATGTAATGAAATGTAATGAAAAAGTTATACTACCTGCGGAGCGAAGTGCCGATGCGACCGCTCACTCCAACCCGGAAGTTAACCATTGACCACAATGACAGCACCACCAGCCTGTCTATTTGTAACAGTTGCCTTGAAAAGCAACTAATCATATTTCCCAACGGCTGAGTTTAGGTCTGGCTAATTTCACATGGTCTGCAGACATTGGGATGATTTAACTGCAATACGATAATTTGTCTGTAATTTACATACCAGTATCGGACTGATGTCTCATGCCTTAACAAACCATTGTGGTTGGCTGCTAAACACAGACACCTGGTTGTTGATAGTCAGCAGAGCTTTTACAGTAATGGGATACAAGCAGAAAGGATCTGACACTTTGTCTGCTCGTCTGCATTCATCTCTGTTCTGACGCGACACTGTCTGCATTCATCTCTGTTCTGACACAACACTGTCTGCATTCATCTCTGCTCTGACACGACACTGTCTGCATTCATCTCTGCTCTGACACAACACTGTCTGCATTCATCTCTGCTCTGACACAACACTTTGTCTGCATTCATCATCTGCTCTGACACAACACTGTCTGTCTGCATTCATCTCTGCTCTGACACAACACTCTTGTCTGCATTCATCTCTGCTCTGACACAACACTGTCTGCATTCATCTCTGCTCTGACACAACACTTTGTCTGACATTCATCATCTGCTCTGACACAACACTGTCTGCATTCATCTCTGCTCTGACACAACACTTTGTCTGCATTCATCTCTGCTCTGACACAACACTTTGTCTGCATTCATCTCTGCTCTGACACAACACTTTGTCTGCATTCATCTCTGCTCTGACACAACACTTTGTCTGCATTCATCTCTGTTCTGACACACACTGTCTGCATTCATCTCTGCTCTGACACAACACTTTGTCTCTCTGCTCTGACATTCTGCATCTCTGCTCTGACACAACACTGTCTGCATTCATCTCTGCTCTGACACGACACTTTGTCTGCATTCATCTCTGCTCTGACACAACACTGTCTGCATTCATATTCCACCATTAGACCAAGTCTGCAAATCCTGCTTAGCGTTGTTGGTATCAGTTACATGAACGTGATTAAGTGAGGAAGCAGCCTACCTATCCTTCTAAACTCCTAATGCAACAAGGGCTGTGAGCCAAATAAGAGAGGCTTGGTTTCAAAGACTGTAACAGTTGACTTCTGCTCTGTACTTTATCCCATCATTCAAACCCACCAATTGCTGTCATCAACAATGTACCGTGAGTTTGTTTTTCTCTGCAGAGCTCAGATGCATTTGGCTCTATGCCGTCTGAACACCAAGCATCTCCTACATGCATATGGTGGGTATGTGGCCCCCTGTGTGTATAGCATGTGACTGCATGCAGATGCTTATGAAGGGACAAGATTGTTTGGATGTTTGGAAAACAATCTATATACGTAAGTAAAAGGGTGTGTGTGTCCATGTATATGTGTGCACTTGTGTTTGTGAATGAATGAGTCACTGAGTCAGTGAGACGGGGATATCTGACAGAGAGCCAGAAGAAAGCAGGGTTGCTATGGATCCCACACACGTCCCCCCAGGGAAAGCCTGAGGCTGCTGGGTACCCAGGGCACGTCTCCACGTCTCCCTGACTCTGACTCAGGCTGCCAACATGGCTGTCCCTGTGACAGTGAGGAAGATGATGTAGGCTGCTCTACCCGTACAGTACTGTAATGAGCTCAGGAGTCACTTTAATGAGAATCGCCTGCATGTGTTTGTGCCAAGTCCATTACACTGAGACAATAAAGCACCCGTCATTCAGCAGCAGTAGTTTTTCTGTATTTCTCTCTCCGCTTATCGCTGAATATACCATATCAAGGGGAAATCATCACTTTTAACAGTAGTGAATGGGAGACTGCCCAGAGTGGCTACCATGCCCCCACCCCACCCCATCTACACCACCGACAATCCTTAGATGACATGAAAAAAATGAATAAGTCTCACTTTATTTTCTTCATTTCACCAGTCAAGCTGTCTGATAAATGTTTAGTTTTTTAAAACTTTTTAAACCAGAAACAGACAAACAAACAACTGCAGCTTTACCCACTTAAAAATGTGGTGCCAGAAACCAACCAGGGAAGTGGGCTACTGTCCAAAACATCAATGGATAAGAAAAGAAAACGAAAAAAGCATATACATTTTTTATAATAATGTGATGTGTCTGACAGGACGTGAAGTGATGCAAATGCTAAATGTGTTTTTCTGGGCTTGAATTCATTGGCTTTCATAAAGTATTTAAAGGGTTAGTTGGAGTTCTCCATTGTTGCTTTATTTATATGAAGAGTCAAAACTCATTACATATCATTCTGAGTAGCACAAATATATGTAATCATAGGACAGCTAATAGAACCCTCACATCACATAGATCATTCCTCTCCCAGTACAAAGCCATGTTGAAACCACAGTGGACTTTATTGTTCAGGAAATGCCATACAAACAACAGTGATCTCGCAACATGTTGGCACAGTAACAAGTTGCCCTGAAAAACGGCTGTATTTTCCAGATGAGACCCTCTGTTAAACGTTTATAAACGGTTGCCAATGCATGGTAATGAATAACTAAAATAACTAAAATAAAAGTACAGATGTAGGATCTTAAATTTGATCACTCTTTTGTTGTTGAGAATTTTCCTGCACTGCAGAAGATGCAAACTTGTAGTGTATTCAAGTTTTTAAAAGGCTTCTAAAGTTTGTAAATTCTGACTTGATTTGCCCTAACGAAAAATGTATCAACGCCTAGAAAAATGCCCTTTCATTATAATCCACATAATAATTCACATTTCCTGTTGCCGTCAGGATTATTTTCCTGCCGTAGCAAACTGACTCAAATTAAGATCCTATATCTGTAGGATCATGTTTATGTCTGTGATCAAATGGAAGAATGCAATGAGACATGGAAAGAAAACGTATCAACTTATCATATCAAACATATCATATCAAGTCGCTCTGACAGAATAAAGGACTGACAGGAAACTTTAACTCTCCAACTCTGGTCACCTTTGCTCTCTTGCAGTAAATTACAGTTAGTGGTCTGAGGACACACCAACAGACTGTAAAGTAGATAAACCTCTGAGCCCCACCACACAGAGCACCCTGAGTCATCCATCAGACTTCCAGCCATGCATCAACAACCTATGGGCCTGGGTAGTGTCCCAATGCAGGAAGTCTCAGGACAGGGTGAACCAAGCCCTTCAAGCTGGACCTCTGGCAGGGGCCTTAGTCAAACATCCTCACCTATCTTAGCACTGATCCCTGCATTCACTACAACCACCTACCCCGCTTCCACTTTAATGCTGTGCCAGACATCTGCTCGCCACATGTGGTGAGAGAGAAACAGAAATAGAGGGGAATGGGAAATAGGGAAAGAAGTGAAAAGGGGATGACTGGTCTCTGGTGAAGAGGCATGAGGAAAGACTAGTAGGTGAGTGGTAGTCTCCAAACTTGACACAGTGTCATGTTAACTCCCCGATGAGGTCATCAATCAGAGCCGCAGAGGGACGGGGTCTGACAGTTACTAATTTGGAGGGAGGGCTGAAGGGTGGTCAGACAAATAAGATGACTAATCACAGCTGAGAAAGAAGACGACATGAGAGTGAAAGTCCACTCCAATTTCCTCCTTTCTCAAATCTTCCCCTTCTCTCTTTCCCTCTTCTCTCTCCCTCCATCCTTTCTGGTCGGTTCACAGTTATACCCTCACCACGAGCCCTTCCTGTTGCAGCCTTGTCAACACATCTGTCAGGAGAGCTTACTGTTCTCATCCATTTTCACCCCCTGTTTTCTCAATGTGTCACCAGATCTCAACAGTCCTGCTATAGCTCCCTGTTCTCCACCAGCCTTCCCAGTCTACAACATCTGTATGTCCCAAAAGGCACCCTTTCCCTAAATAGTGCACTACTAAGACCAGAGCCTAGGCCATGTTTTCTCCATTGTAATGACATCTGAGCAATGAAAATATCTCTGAATAGAATGTTTTTTCCTAAAAGAAAACAGCAGACCCTGCGGAGGGGTGAACCTAAACCTACCCTGGACAGACTAACCTAACAGATCCCCCCCTCTTCTCCTCCCTCCCTCCATCTCATTACAGCATGGGAACTAATAAAGACATGGCCTGATGGCACAGGCTGGGAGAGTTCCATTGGGTCTGTATTACCATGTATACTGTTACACACGGTACTGTAAATGAACACGTGTTCTGTTAAATGACCACATGGACTGGTGAACTGTGCCAGTGATCATCAACGGACTGCTATATAGTGTGATATATGGTTGCACATGTACAGTATAATGCTTCCAAATGGTATGACCTCACAACGTTGTTAGACGCTTTTATCCAAGGTGACCTACAGTCATCCGTGCATACATTTTACGTTTGGGTGGTCCTGGGAACTGAACCCACAACCAACTGAGCCATACAGGAATACAGTGGTCCTGTGTAGTAGACTGGTCTGGTCATATTAAGAACCCTGTGATCAATAATGTGATATGAGATGACAGGAGGATGAGGGACAACATTGGACCTACACCCGAAAGCTTTTCTTTAAAAAAATGTTTTACTTCATTTTGGCTCTTCATTTCACTTGTTTTACTTCTGATTTTGCACTGATGACTCCATGTTTTCTTCATTGTCTTAGATGCCTAATGTCATCTGAGCAATGGAAAAGATCTCTGAATAGAATGGCTTTTCATAAATTAAAACATTTACATTTAAGTCATTTAGCAGACGCTCTTATCCAGAGCGACTTACAAATTGGACAGTAGTATAAAAGTGCAAGCTAAGAATGAGCTTCCAACTAACCCTGAAACAACCCTTCTAGTGTCTGTTCCTTTAGCCACATTCCTCTGTGTAGGACAGGATGGTGTAACTGTAAGAATGAGCTTCCAACTAACCCTGAAACAACCCTTCTAGTGTCTGTTCCTTTAGCCACATTCCTCTGTGTAGGACAGGATGGTGTAACTGTAAGAATGAGCTTCCAACTAACCCTGAAACAACCCTTCTAGTGTTGGTTCCTTTAGCCACATTCCTCTGTGTTGGACAGGATGGTGTAACTGTAAGAATGGGCTTCAAACTAACCCTGAAACAACCCTTCTAGTGTCTGTTCCTTTAGCCACATTCCTCTGTGTAGGACAGGATGGTGTAACTGTAAGAATGAGCTTCCAACTAACCCTGAAACAACCCTTCTAGTGTCTGTTCCTTTAGCCACATTCCTCTGTGTAGGACAGGATGGTGTAACTGTAAGAATGAGCTTCCAACTAACCCTGAAACAACCCTTCTAGTGTCTGTTCCTTTAGCCACATTCATCTGTGTAGGACAGGATGGTGTAACTGTAAGAATGAGCTTCCAACTAACCCTGAAACAACCCTTCTAGTGTCTGTTCCTTTAGCCACATTCCTCTGTGTAGGACAGGATGGTGTAACTGTAAGAATGAGCTTCCAACTAACCCTGAAACAACCCTTTAGCCACATTCCTCTGTGTAGGACTTCTAGTGTCTGTTCCTTTAGCCACATTCCTCTGTGTAGGACAGGATGGTGTAACTGTAAGAATGAGCTTCCAACTAACCCTGAAACAACCCTTCTAGTGTCTGTTCCTTTAGCCACATTCCTCTGTGTAGGACAGGATGGTGTAACTGTAAGAATGAGCTTCCAACTAACCCTGAAACAACCCTTCTAGTGTCTGTTCCTTTAGCCACATTCCTCTGTGTAGGACAGGATGGTGTAACTGTAAGAATGAGCTTCCAACTAACCCTGAAACAACCCTTCTAGTGTTGGTTCCTTTAGCCACATTCCTCTGTGTTGGACAGGATGGTGTAACTGTAAGAATGGGCTTCAAACTAACCCTGAAACAACCCTTCTAGTGTCTGTTCCTTTAGCCACATTCCTCTGTGTAGGACAGGATGGTGTAACTGTAAGAATGAGCTTCCAACTAACCCTGAAACAACCCTTCTAGTGTCTGTTCCTTTAGCCACATTCCTCTGTGTAGGACAGGATGGTGTAACTGTAAGAATGAGCTTCCAACTAACCCTGAAACAACCCTTCTAGTGTCTGTTCCTTTAGCCACATTCCTCTGTGTAGGACAGGATGGTGTAACTGTAAGAATGAGCTTCCAACTAACCCTGAAACAACCCTTCTAGTGTTGGTTCCTTTAGCCACATTCCTCTGTGTTGGACAGGATGGTGTAACTGTAAGAATGAGCTTCCAACTAACCCTGAAACAACCCTTCTAGTGTCTGTTCCTTTAGCCACATTCCTCTGTGTTGGACAGGATGGTGTAACTGTAAGAATGAGCTTCCAACTAACCCTGAAACAACCCTTCTAGTGTTGGTTCCTTTAGCCACATTCCTCTGTGTAGGACAGGATGGTGTAACTGTAAGAATGAGCTTCCAACTAACCCTGAAACAACCCTTCTAGTGTCTGTTCCTTTAGCCACATTCCTCTGTGTAGGACAGGATGGTGTAACTGTAAGAATGAGCTTCCAACTAACCCTGAAACAACCCTTCTAGTGTCTGTTCCTTTAGCCACATTCCTCTGTGTAGGACAGGATGGTGTAACTGTAAGAATGAGCTTCCAACTAACCCTGAAACAACCCTTCTAGTGTCTGTTCCTTTAGCCACATTCCTCTGTGTAGGACAGGATGGTGTAACTGTAAGAATGAGCTTCCAACTAACCCTGAAACAACCCTTCTAGTGTCTGTTCCTTTAGCCACATTCCTCTGTGTAGGACAGGATGGTGTAACTGTAAGAATGAGCTTCCAACTAACCCTGAAACAACCCTTCTAGTGTCTGTTCCTTTAGCCACATTCCTCTGTGTAGGACAGGATGGTGTAACTGTAAGAATGAGCTTCCAACTAACCCTGAAACAACCCTTCTAGTGTCTGGTTCCTTTAGCCACATTCCTCTGTGTTGGACAGGATGGTGTAACTGTAAGAATGAGCTTCCAACTAACCCTGAAACAACCCTTCTAGTGTCTGTTCCTTTAGCCACATTCCTCTGTGTAGGACAGGATGGTGTAACTGTAAGAATGAGCTTCCAACTAACCCTGAAACAACCCTTCTAGTGTTGGTTCCTTTAGCCACATTCCTCTGTGTTGGACAGGATGGTGTAACTGTAAGAATGAGCTTCCAACTAACCCTGAAACAACCCTTCTAGTGTCTGTTCCTTTAGCCACATTCCTCTGTGTAGGACAGGATGGTGTAACTGTAAGAATGAGCTTCCAACTAACCCTGAAACAACCCTTCTAGTGTCTGTTCCTTTAGCCACATTCCTCTGTGTAGGACAGGATGGTGTAACTGTAAGAATGAGCTTCCAACTAACCCTGAAACAACCCTTCTAGTGTCTGTTCCTTTAGCCACATTCCTCTGTGTAGGACAGGATGGTGTAACTGTAAGAATGAGCTTCCAACTAACCCTGAAACAACCCTTCTAGTGTCTGTTCCTTTAGCCACATTCCTCTGTGTAGGACAGGATGGTGTAACTGTAAGAATGAGCTTCCAACTAACCCTGAAACAACCCTTCTAGTGTCTGTTCCTTTAGCCACATTCCTCTGTGTAGGACAGGATGGTGTAACTGTAAGAATGAGCTTCCAACTAACCCTGAAACAACCCTTCTAGTGTCTGTTCCTTTAGCCACATTCCTCTGTGTAGGACAGGATGGTGTAACTGTAAGAATGAGCTTCCAACTAACCCTGAAACAACCCTTCTAGTGTCTGTTCCTTTAGCCACATTCCTCTGTGTAGGACAGGATGGTGTAACTGTAAGAATGAGCTTCCAACTAACCCTGAAACAACCCTTCTAGTGTCTGTTCCTTTAGCCACATTCCTCTGTGTAGGACAGGATGGTGTAACTGTAAGAATGAGCTTCCAACTAACCCTGAAACAACCCTTCTAGTGTCTGTTCCTTTAGCCACATTCCTCTGTGTAGGACAGGATGGTGTAACTGTAAGAATGAGCTTCCAACTAACCCTGAAACAACCCTTCTAGTGTCTGTTCCTTTAGCCACATTCCTCTGTGTAGGACAGGATGGTGTAACTGTAAGAATGAGCTTCCAACTAACCCTGAAACAACCCTTCTAGTGTCTGTTCCTTTAGCCACATTCCTCTGTGTAGGACAGGATGGTGTAACTGTAAGAATGAGCTTCCAACTAACCCTGAAACAACCCTTCTAGTGTCTGTTCCTTTAGCCACATTCCTCTGTGTAGGACAGGATGGTGTAACTGTAAGAATGAGCTTCCAACTAACCCTGAAACAACCCTTCTAGTGTCTGTTCCTTTAGCCACATTCCTCTGTGTAGGACAGGATGGTGTAACTGTAAGAATGAGCTTCCAACTAACCCTGAAACAACCCTTCTAGTGTCTGTTCCTTTAGCCACATTCCTCTGTGTAGGACAGGATGGTGTAACTATACAGATGCAGCTGTGCTTGTCATTAGTCAGCCCACGTGGACCCTCGCCCCATCCTGATGGAAATGCTCTTACAAAACTGTATTAGATTACATCCCTACTCCGCCCCCTCCTTTCCCATTTTATTATATCTCTGTCTCTTTCTCTCTCTCTTAGCTCTCCCTCTCTTTCTATTACAGAGGCTGCACTTTGTGGTTCATTAGCTTGAAGACGAGCCTTGCTTTGCAGAGGACTTGTTTAGCTACTCAAGGCCCTGTTCTATCAATGCATCCATATGAGCTTTAGCATAGAGGCATAGAGGAGGTGTTGTTGTACCAGGGAGCAGAGAGACCCAGGGACCAGTGTCTTCAGCATAGAGAAATGGAGGAGGTGTTGTTGTTGTACCAGGGACCAGGGTCTGTAGCATAGAGGAATGGAGGTGTTGTTGTTGTACCAGGGACCAGGGTCTGTAGCATAGAGGAATGGAGGTGTTGTTGTTGTACCAGGGACCAGGGTCTGTAGCATAGAGGAATGGAGGAGGTGTTGTTGTACCAGGGACCAGGGTCTGTAGCATAGAGGAATGGAGGAGGTGTTGTTGTACCAGGGACCAGGGTCTGTAGCATAGAGGAATGGAGGAGGTGTTGTTGTACCAGGGACCAGGGTCTGTAGCATAGAGGAATGGAGGTGTTGTTGTACCAGGGACCAGGGTCTGTAGCATAGAGGAATGGAGGAGGTGTTGTTGTACCAGGGACCAGGGTCTGTAGCATAGAGGAATGGAGGTGTTGTTGTTGTACCAGGGAGTAGGGTCTGTAGCATAGAGGAATGGAGGAGGTGTTGTTGTACCAGGGACCAGGGTCTGTAGCATAGAGGAATGGAGGAGGTGTTGTTGTACCAGGGACCAGGGTCTGTAGCATAGAGGAATGGAGGTGTTGTTGTTGTACCAGGGAGTAGGGTCTTTAGCCATCTCATTAGCAGGTCCTGGAGGCTGAGGGCCAGAGCTCAGCTGACTGCTGCTCCCTGACTGTCACACACACACACACACACACACACACACACACACACACACACACACACACACACACACACACACACACACACACACACACACACACACACACACACACACACACACACACACACACACACACACACACACACACACACACACACACTAGAGCCAGCCAGCCTGTTTCCAGCACTGCAGACACCTAATTAAGTTAGGGTTTAGGTTGTTACTGCAATGAGAACCATTACAATAGCATTATGGCAATGAGATTGCTGTGTAGATTAACTAAATGAGCATTCGTCAGCTTTATTGCATTGTTTATTGTAATTGGTATGGGTACACAGTCTGAATCCTGCATGGCTGTTCTTACAGTGTAGTACAGGCATGTGGTGCAGGTTCAGGAGAGGTCATGGAGTTTTAACACAGGATGGACTTGGGTAGGTTAGAACCCCTCAGACATGTTGTAATTAACCACATTCTCATTGAGTAACTGCATCATTTCATTTGTCAACTTTATGCATTTTTGAGGTGCCAATCAAGTTAGTCTACTAGGAAAAACTTGACATCAACATTACAAGGCGAGGCAGAGGAATAATCTTCTATCGAGAGGAGAAAAGATGCTCTCTGTCAAACTGTAAGCCTTGAGCACAGACAGCATCCATTGTCAAACGCTTGTTGACTACATAACGTAAGAAGCTGCCAAACTCTTAACAATGACACACCCTGTTGTTCTATTGTTTTAAGTTGAAACAATTAATACGTCCAATGCATTTTCCATTGGGTTTTATTAGTTCATCTCTCCAGACTTCTGTGAGGACAATCAAGCCTCAGTTTACAAATCATGCATCATTTCAGGTTTCTTAGTATGTTGTGCTGTGTGGGCTTTATAGTATCGTAACACTCCAGTATAATGTCCACTGCGGATAGATTATGTGTGGGGAGTGACCTATGACCTATGCTATAATGCAGTAGAGAGCATCACATTGTGCAGTAAGGAATAAGGGGTCAGGTTTTACAATGCATCTCATTGCGGTTCTCTTTACCGTGACTCATTGGTGAGTGTGTCTGCTGAGAGAGGTGGTTCAATGCATCAGACAAGCTGAGGAGGATCAAAACAAAAGACCATACATGGGTCCTTCGCTGGCGCTGCAGGCCTGTCTAGGAAAGTGCCCGACCCAATTATAAATCACAAAGACCCTCTCTGCCCCTGCTTCTCAGTGACGTGCTCCACATATCATAATGGTTAAAAGCCTAGATGCGAGTCTTTAAATTCACCTCAATTATTCAAATGCGTGCATGTACATTAGCGGTAAAGCTAGCATAGATGGGTGCAGATAAAAGCAAAGTTGAGTTGTGTAGAGCTTTCTATGACACTGAAATATCTAGGTAATAGAGGGCATGGTGTTCCATATGTTTCTCTCTGCATAAAACCTGCTGTATGCACTCCATGTCCATTTCTGAGACTACTCAGTTGTATTACCGTACACACAGATCGAGGATCTTAATTTGAGCCAGTTTGCTACAGCGGGAAAATAATCCTGCAGCAACAGGAAATGTGCAATATTGTGTGGATTGTAATTAATGTACATTTTTTTTGTTAGGGCAAATCAAATCTGACATTTTAAGGAGGAAATTACAAACTTTAGAAGCCCTTTAAACCTTGAATACATTACAAGTTTGCATTCTCAACAACAAAAGAATGCTCAAATTAGGATCCTACATCTGTATGTGATATGTGGGATAATACATGTAAGCTACCTCTAATGAAGATCCAAATGGCTCTAAGTGAGTGCAATCAAGCCAATGGCAGGACTGACCAGTGCTCCAGTGCCCGAGAAAATCAAACTACAACGTCCACTTGTCAAAGTTACTATACAAGACCTGATCTATAGCCTTAAAGACCTGATCTATAGCCTTAAAGACCTGATCTATAGCCTTAAAGACCAGATCTATAGCCTTAAAGACCAGCTCTATAGCCTTAAAGACCTGATCTATAGCCTTAAAGACCTGATCTATAGCCTTAAAGACCAGATCTATAGCCTTAAAGACCTGATCTATAGCCTTAAAGACCTGATCTATAGCCTTACAGATCTTGTTTCTCCACTGAGTATCTACAGAGATGTACTGCTGTATGTTGTCCAGCCCCAGACTACTTCCAGAGGCTTGGAGGATTACAGGTGTGTGCCATATTTTGGGGTTCAGAGGGCCTCTGCTGCCTCCCAATCACCCACCCCACCCCCTTTATCTTCATCCACGAAGACAGTCAACTGATGAGGGATTTAAGACAGAACAGCTAGCTGAGCAGCATCAGTCCACTGTCAAATCTCTGAACCCTCTGTGACAACCCCGTTTGTCCCTGTACTCAGTCTCCTCCTGGCCCTTTACACACTCTTTGATACTGTTCCATATATTCCATTCCATCCATTTCAATGAGCCCGTCCTCCTATAGCTCCTCCCACCAGCTTCCTCTGGTATACAGCCACCCCTATTCAGTTCTCAATCCATAACACCTTAAATCAAGGGTAAATTCTAACTTTAAACACAATCACACACAAACTGCCCAGGAATTGGTCCCTTAGGCTCCACCTGGAGGTTCTGTTCTGTGTAGAAGGATTCTATTGAACCCACCATCATCAGACGTCTCTGGATTTAGTCTGGAGGAGAAACATTCATGTCCAGCTGACTGCCAGGCACCTTGGCTGGCTAACCACAAACCATTCAACTGGTCTGTAATGGCAGTGTCTCTCACTCAAGCATACAGAACACAGTGTATCACCCGCCACATGACGGAAAGCACCAGCCACCTCAAAGAGAGAGACCAGGATGGAAGTGCTTAATTTTATGAGAACAGAATTCCGTGGCTGTTGTTGGTGTCAATATCTGAGAACATTCACTGAAATCAACATGGTACTTTTTGCAGACATGGAATGTGTGTTAACTCTTTTACCTCCAACATCAACAAACATACATACGCTCATGGAAGCACTCACACAGGGCATCGTTCTCAGCTGCAGTCTGACAGATTAACCAGCAGTGGGGTGGTGTGCTGTGGGTGGATGGCTGACCTCTGAACCCATGTGAACAGATCTCCACATATAATAATAGACCCAGCAGGTGTTTCAGCTCCACAACCCAGGCCGTAAGCCAGGCCGTGTCAGGTGTCACCAACAGCCAGGCCGGGGAACAGCAGAGGGGTGGAGGTTCAAGTCCCTGATGGGATCGTCGCTACTCCGACCCCTATGTGAGGTCTGCCATCTCTCTGTGGTATATTTCCAGCTGTCCAGACTGATTAGACATGAAATGTAAGCTCTTGTAATTGCTGTAAATAGGCAGCGACTGCCAAGAAAAGTGAGAACATAATCAGTCTATTTAAGTCAAACTCTATCAAGAAATTATAAACTTCTGTCAGATTTATAGAGGCTAAGGCATAGCCGTAAAGGTCATTTTATTTTCTCTCTCTCTCTCTCCTCATCTCTCTCTAATAACCTCCACCACCTTCCTTTATCCCTTTCTGTGTCTTGCCCTTCTCTGTATCAAAATCGAATGAAATTGCATTTATCAAATGGGCCGAATACAGTGAAATGCTTACTTACAAGCTCTTCCCCAATGATGCAAAGTCAGATAAGAAAAATGCAGGGATAAGTGGTAATTGAGGTAGATACCCAGCGAGCACATTTGGTTTCTTGGAAGTCTTGGAAGGCTTCTTGGAACATACGTTTTTGGTTTCCCATTGACTCTGGGAACAAAACCATACATTTCCTGATTGGTAAAATGGAGGGGTTGTTTTGTTCTGAGAACAGAAGTTAAGATTTCGCCTGTTCTGGGACTGTTTATTTTTAGGATGCAGGGAGGTTCTGAGAACATTTTACTCTGTTTCCTTGAAAGTTCTCCTGGGAGGTTTTATTAACGGTCAGAACAGAAATGATAGGTTATTTCACTGAATGTTTCAAGAATACTATTTTTTCCCCTTTCTCATGGTATCCTATTGGTAGTTACAGTCTTGACTCGGGAGAGGCCATGTGAGTCACGTGTCCGCCAAAACAAGACCCCGCCAAGCCACACTGCTTCTTGACATAATGCTGAAATGTGTTCTGGTATTGCCCTCATGTAGCCTGTTTCTGGTCTCAGGTTCAGGAATGACTGAAAAAGCATAACACTAATAAAAAAATGACCCTAGAAATAGTACTGTTGGGAGATCTGGAGAGACCTTGTCAATCAATTACTAATATACTAATACTCGAAGTAAAAATATTTATCTTAAATAATCTGTGGATTCGATTAGATAGATTCAAATTGTATGTTAAACATCACAGCATAGTTGAACGATATATGATGCGTAGAGCGGATAGGTGGGATGGGCTGGGGCAAACTGAGGGTTGGGATGTGGAACTGGAGACACGTGGGAGTGGAGTTGCTGGGCGGGGGAAAGAATGACGGTCAAAGAGTGCACACACACAGACATATGTAAATAGTGCAACATATGCACTCAAATGCATATGTTCGGCCTTGCTGTTTTGATTATTGTTGTCCTTGATGTCTTTGGTTTTTGCATTGTTGTTTTCCTCTATTTCTCTTTTGTTCATTTTGTTGGTTGTTGGCGCGTTGGGGGACGGAGGCTGTGGGGGAGATTTGGAGGTGAGGAGTGGAGAGGTTCGAGGGGGTCTCGGTTGGTTGAGGGGCAGCTCTCGGGGAACTGTGGGGGGGGATCTTGGATGGTTGGTAGCCTGGCAGTTGGGAGGGCCGGTGGCCGATATGTCACTGGTTTGGTGGTCGATACGTCGCTTGGTGGAAGATCTGTCGACCTGCCCTTGGGCGGGGAAGGTTGTAGAACAACCATGCTCTCACCAAGCTCTAAGAAACTTAGGGTTCTCAGAAAGTTATGTGCTTGCTGGGCATGTACATGTAGCCAGGGGTAACGTGACCAGGCATCAGGAGAGATAATCAGGGTAAAGTCAAAAGTAGCAGCAGCGTATATGTTGGAGCCTGTTGGTCCAAGACCTGATGCTTCGGTACCGATTGTCTGACAGGAACACAGAGAACAGTCCATGGCTTGGGTGACTGTAGTCTTTGGCAATTTTCTGGGCCTGGTATAAAGTTCCTGGAAGGCAGGGAGCTTGGCCCCAGTGATGTACTGGACCGTCCGCCCCACCCTCTGTAGAGCCTAGCGGTCGAGGGCGGTGCAGTTGCCATACCAGGAGGTGATGCAGCCAGTAGAGATGTTGAAGCGACAACATCTCACTCTCGCCTCCTTTCTCTCCCTCCATCCTTCTCCTCCCTCTGCACCATAAACTGGGGGATATAACTCATTGAGGCAGGCAGGCAGTAAGGCTTACTGAAGGCCTATTCTCTCAGTGTACAGACACAGCTGAGGAGGCACACTCAGCCCAGGCCTGCGGAGAGGAAGTGCATCAGCGTGGAATAGAGAGCTTCTTAAAAGCCAGTGAATAAAAGCTTTGACATCCCCTCTGCCCGCCCTCCCCGTCTACATCCCCCCCTCCCCTCGCTATTGTTTTGCCAGAGCATATTAGGATGCTGCAGACACTATTAAGGATGGTGTAATGAAATCATACTCTGTGCACTGGTAAATGGAACTGAGTGGAAAGGGTCAGGGATGGAGTGGGCGCGGGGGAGATGAAGGGACGGAGGGGGAGGAAGAGGAGGGGGGTAGTTCATTCCTTCAGAGGCTCTACTGAAATTCTCTTACATACAGAACATTATCAGCAATGAATGGTGAAAGGTCATGCATGCTGTATGTCCTATAAGCAGACACACATAGAACATTAAATACATAGACCAGGACTCAATCCAAGGATCATTGTAAAGACACACATTGAACTTTTAAAGGTAATTTATGGTTGAGCCAACATCTGCAGAATTTACCGTGAATCTCCGCCGACGTTGGGAATATTGCATTTAAAAGGCACATTATTAGTCATTAGTCAGTGTAGCATGCTTATTTACAACGCACCTTGGATTGAATTCCAGACTTACACCACTAAAATGTTGTAATTCACCCTTCATTGGTACACTCAGACACCATAAGTCATCTCATTGTAAATGAACATTCCAAATGGAAGTGAAGGAAGGTGCATCAACACAGGACTGGAGGTGATATGAAGACTAAACTCTCCACTAAAAACATGAGCTCAAATAAAGATGATGAACTCATCAAACAGATAGTCTCAGATTGTAACACACGGCTGCTCACTGACAATACATATATAATGGAGCAGCACAGCAGGTGGTTAATGAACCTCTGATGATTGGCCATTATCAAAGCATGTGTCCTATCACAATTTGATTAGACAATGTGGAAGCCTAACAGAACTCTGTGTTGTTTAGAGGGCAGCTTCTTCCATGACCTCTGAGGAAACACAAGAGGCATGTATACCAACCCAATGATCTCCACTTGTAAATCAGAGACATAATGAAATACATCCTCATCGTCCTGAGGAGCACAGGTTCCCTGGATTGGACTGTTGTCTATAATGATGTCGGTACTCATCGAGGGGGGCTAGAGGAGAGGAAGGGAGACACAGTGTCTGGTAGTAAAGGAGAACTACAGTGATTTAGTGCACTGACTGGGACTCTATTCACACACACACACACCCTCCCCTGTCGACCACTCCCAGTCTATTCACTCAGAGAGCGTTATCCAGTGAAGGGGTCCTGTGGGGGTTTAATCAGCTGACTGGATGCTGGTCCATCCACAGGGCCAGGCATGGAGAAGGCTGAACCAACCTCCTTATACAGATGCACAAGTTTTTTAATCAAACTTCCAGCTCAGTCTATTTTTGAATGTCTGATTAAATTGCAGCTTTGATCTCCCAAAGCCAATCTGCTCCTTCCTTCCAGATCACACACACTCCATATACACACACTCATATCCATGCACATACAGACTGACACAGATGGGCAGGACATACACAGACTCACACAGATTCTGGGGCATAAAACGTATACAGGCTTTAGTGGACTACACTCTAAGAAAAATGAGTTCCTAAAGGGTTCTTTGGCTGTCCCCATAGGAAAACCCTTTTTGGTTCCTCTGTGGAAAGGGTTCTACATAGAGCCCAAATGGTTCTACATGGAACCAGAAAGGTTATTCAAAGGGTTATCCTATGGGGACAGCCGAAAGAACACTTTTAGGTTATAGATAGAACCTTTTTTCTAAGAGTGTAGGAGTATAACTGAAGCTTTACAGCCTGCTTGGATCTCGCCAACAGGCCACCCAGGCACTATTCCAGAGAATCACTAGAGCCGTCTGCCATCCCTGTGGAAACAACAGCTCCATCTGTCATTGAGACTCAGATTCTCCATCAACTTTAGAATAAAGGCATATATTTCACTGCACTGACAAAGTCATAATTCTACCTCCTGGCTCCTAACCAAGATGATTATTGCCTTGCATGTGGCTCGTTCATCCATCCAGGATGATTTGTGTGTCTTACATTTCACACTTCAGAGTGTTGGATGCTTTAGCAAAGTGATTCAAGTGGATTTCCTTGCTCTCACCTGGGAGTTGAGCCGAGAACCCTGGTCACATGAGACCTTGGAGGCTAAAAGACTGTGCAGGAGAGAGCAATCATGTGATATGTGATATGAGTATGAAAGCATATCTCTCTAAGCTGCCAGTGCTGTGGTAATGGGCTGCTGCTGACTCTGGACTGGTGTCAATCTTTACCTCTCCTGACCCCTCCTTAGTATGCCGCGCTGTCAAATGTCTTCCACAGATAGTACAGACAGGTCTTGTGTGCTGATTTTGGTTGAAAGTATGGTGAACATTTGACCGAAAGGAAAGTAATACTTAATAGCACCACCAGAAAACGCTCCATATTTCACTGTTACAGAACATTGAGCCAATCTTCATTCTCAAGGACAGAAAGTGGGTAAAGTGTCTCCACTTAAAACAAAGAAATAACACGGACAAAAATACACACAACCAAATAAGGGTTAGATTCAATCTCTCTATCAGAAGCACTTTGTACCACAGCACTGGGATCCTGGCATTATTATCAAGGGAGAGAGTGAATGAAAGAGTGGGAAAAGAGTTGCGCAGATGGAGAGGTAATAATGGAGGGAGGACATGGGGTGGAGGGATGAAGGGAGTAGAGGGGGGCGTCTGGAGGAGAGGAAGAGATACGGTACACACTGCGTGGCTCTTAGGAGAACTGTCCAGATGAATCATGGGATGGATGTAGCGCCGTGCTGCTTAAACTAATGAAGAGGGAATTTATGGTAACACTTAGAGAATGGGATCAATAGGGGCTATGCTTCTAGAGCAGCGGAGGAGAGAGGGAAGAAGGGAGAGAGAGAGAAGAAGGAAGGAAGGAAGGAAGGAAGGAAGGAAGGAAGGAAGGAAGGAAGGAAGGAAGGAAGGAAGGAAGGAAGGAAGAGAGCGAAAGAGAGAGCGAAAGAGAGAGCGAAAGAGGGAGACAAGGAGGGAGAAAGAGAACAGAGCGGAAGAGAGAGGGGGAGAGAGAGAGAGAGAAGGAGAGAGAAAATGAGAACAGAGAGGAAGAGAGAGTATTTCTGAGGCTCTGGGTCAATATCGGCCTACAGCTCTGTCTGAAGAGCTCAACTCATTGGGAGGAAAACAATGGAGAGAACATTAGCTACCTGTAGACCTGTGAAGGCCCGAATCCATTTCATACACTAAACATAAACTATTTACCACAACAAGCAGTATATTAAAATCACATGTCTTGAATGTTGTGTGAAAAGATACTGCATACTGTGTTGTGATATTGTTATGAAATGGTCTGGATAATTCATGGCTAGAGCTACTGTAAACAGTAGTACTTGTGGGAGGAATCTTTACAATCGGCCATTAATGGGAGTCACAGAGATTCCAAAAAACAGAGGGAAGGAGAGACAGATGTAAAACAGAGGGGAGGAGAGACAGATGTAAAACAGATGGGAGGAGAGACAGATGTAAAACAGAGGGGAGGAGAGACAGATGTAAAACAGAGGGGAGGAGAGACAGATGTAAAACAGAGGGGAGGAGAGACAGATGTAAAACAGTGGGAAGGAGAGACAGATGTAAAACAGAGGGAAGGAGAGACAGATGTAAAACAGAGGGGAGGAGAGACAGATGTAAAACAGAGGGGAGGAGAGACAGATGTAAAACAGAGGGGAGGAGAGACAGATGTAAAACAGAGTGGAGGAGAGACAGATGTAAAACAGAGGGCAAGAGAGACAGATGTAAAACGGAGGAGAAGAGAGACGGATGTAAAACAGAGGGAAGGAGAGACAGATGTAAAACAGAGGGGAGGAGAGACAGATGTAAAACAGAGGGGAGGAGAGACAGATGTAAAACAGAGGGAAGGAGAGACAGATGTAAAACAGAGGGGAGGAGAGACAGATGTAAAACAGAGGGGAGGAGAGACAGATGTAAAACAGAGGGGAGGAGAGACAGATGTAAAACAGAGTGGAGGAGAGACAGATGTAAAACAGAGGGCAGGAGAGACAGATGTAAAACGGAGGAGAAGAGAGACGGATGTAAAACAGAGGGAAGGAGAGACAGATGTAAAACAGAGGGAAGGAGAGACAGATGTAAAACAGAAGAGAAGAGAGACGGATGTAAAACAGAGGGAAGGAGAGACAGATGTAAAACAGAGGGGAGGAGAGACAGATGTAAAACAGAGGGGAGGAGAGACAGATGTAAAACAGAGTGGAGGAGAGACAGATGTAAAACAGAGGGCAGGAGAGACAGATGTAAAACAGAGGAGAAGAGAGACGGATGTAAAACAGAGGGAAGGAGAGACAGATGTAAATCAGAGGGAAGGAGAGACAGATGTAAAACAGAGGGAAGGAGAGACAGATGTAAATCAGAGGGAAGGAGAGACAGATGTAAAACAGAGGGAAGGAGAGACAGATGTAAAACAGAGTGGAGGAGAGACAGATGTAAAACAGAGGAGAAGAGAGACGGATGTAAAACAGAGGGAAGGAGAGACAGATGTAAATCAGAGGGAAGGAGAGACAGATGTAAAACAGAGGGAAGGAGAGACAGATGTAAAACAGAGGAGAAGAGAGACGGATGTAAAACAGAGGGAGGAGAGACAGATGTAAAACAGAGGGAAGAGAGAGAGGGAGACAGATGTAAAACAGAGGGAGGAGAGACAGATGTAAAACAGAGGAGAAGATGTAAAACAGAGGGAAGGAGAGACAGATGTAAAACAGAGGGAAGGAGAGACAGATGTAAAACAGAGGGAGGAGAGACAGATGTAAAACAGAGGAGAAGAGAGAGACAGATGTAAAACAGAGGGAGGAGAGACAGATGTAAAACAGAGGGGAGGAGAGACAGATGTAAAACAGAGGGGAGGAGAGACAGATGTAAATCAGAGGGAAGGAGAGACAGATGTAAAACAGAGGGCAGGAGAGACAGATGTAAAACAGAGGAGAAGAGAGACGGATGTAAAACAGAGGGAAGGAGAGAGATGTAAAACAGAGGGAAGGAGAGACAGATGTAAAACAGAGGGGAGGAGAGACAGATGTAAAACAGAGGGAGGAGAGACAGATGTAAAACAGAGGGGAGGAGAGACAGATGTAAAACAGAGGGGAGGAGAGACAGATGTAAAACAGAGGGGAGGAGAGACAGATGTAAAACAGAGGGAAGGAGAGAGATGTAAAACAGAGGGAAGGAGAGACAGATGTAAAACAGAGGGAGGAGAGACAGATGTAAAACAGAGGGAGAGAGACAGATGTAAAACAGAGGGGAGGAGAGACAGATGTAAAACAGAGGGAAGGAGAGACAGATGTAAAACAGAGGGAGGAGAGACAGATGTTAAACAGATGGGAGGAGAGACAGATGTAAAACAGAGGGGAGGAGAGACAGATGTAAAACAGAGGGGAGGAGAGACAGATGTAAAACAGAGGGAAGGAGAGACAGATGTAAAACAGAGGGAAGGAGAGACAGATGTAAAACAGAGGGAAGGAGAGACAGATGTAAAACAGAGTGGAGGAGAGACAGATGTAAAACAGAGGAGAAGAGAGACGGATGTAAAACAGAGGGAAGGAGAGACAGATGTAAAACAGAGGAGAAGAGAGACGGATGTAAATCAGAGGGAAGGAGAGACAGATGTAAAACAGAGGGAAGGAGAGACAGATGTAAAACAGAGTGGAGGAGAGACAGATGTAAAACAGAGGAGAAGAGAGACAGATGTAAAACAGAGTGGAGGAGAGACAGATGTAAAACAGAGGAGAAGAGAGACGGATGTAAATCAGAGGGAAGGAGAGACAGATGTAAAACAGAGGGAAGGAGAGACAGATGTAAAACAGAGGGAGGAGAGACAGATGTAAAACAGAGGAGAAGAGAGACGATGTAAAACAGAGGGAGGAGAGACAGATGTAAAACAGAGGGGAGGAGAGACAGATGTAAAACAGAGGGAAGGAGAGACAGATGTAAAACAGAGGGAAGGAGAGACAGATGTAAAACAGAGGGGAGGAGAGACAGATGTAAAACAGAGGGAGGAGAGACAGATGTAAAACAGAGGGGAGGAGAGACAGATGTAAAACAGAGGGGAGGAGAGACAGATGTAAAACAGAGGGAGGAGAGACAGATGTAAAACAGAGGGGAGGAGAGACAGATGTAAAACAGAGGGGAGGAGAGACAGATGTAAAACAGAGCGGAGGAGAGACAGATGTAAAACAGATGGGAGGAGAGACAGATGTAAAACAGAGGGGAGGAGAGACAGATGTAAAACAGAGGGGAGGAGAGACAGATGTAAAACAGAGCGGAGGAGAGACAGATGTAAAACAGATGGGAGGAGAGACAGATGTAAAACAGATGGGAGGAGAGACAGATGTAAAACAGAGGGAAGGAGAGACAGATGTAAAACAGAGGGGAGGAGAGACAGATGTAAAACAGAGGGGAGGAGAGACAGATGTAAAACAGATGGGAGGAGAGACAGATGTAAAACAGAGGGGAGGAGAGACAGATGTAAAACAGATGGGAGGAGAGACAGATGTAAAACAGAGGGAGGAGAGACAGATGTAAAACAGAGGGGAGGAGAGACAGATATAAAACAGAGGGGAGGAGAGACAGATGTAAAACAGAGGGAGGAGAGACAGATGTAAAACAGAGGGGAGGAGAGACAGATGTAAAACAGAGGGAAGAGAGAGATGATAAAACAGAGGGAAGGAGAGACAGATGTAAAACAGAGGGGAGGAGAGACAGATGTAAAACAGAGGGAGGAGAGACAGATGTAAAACAGAGGAGAGGAGAGACAGATGTAAAACAGAGGGAAGGAGAGACAGATGTAAAACAGAGGGAGGAGAGACAGATGTAAAACAGAGGGGAGGAGAGACAGATGTAAAACAGAGGAGAAGAGAGATGGATGTAAAACAGAGGGAAGGAGAGACAGATGTAAAACAGAGGGAAGGAGAGAGATGTAAAACAGAGGGAAGGAGAGACAGATGTAAAACAGAGGGGAGGAGAGACAGATGTAAAACAGATGGGAGGAGAGACAGATGTAAAACAGAGGGGAGGAGAGACAGATGTAAAACAGAGGGGAGGAGAGACAGATGTA
Source organism: Oncorhynchus keta (assembly GCF_023373465.1). Lineage (NCBI taxonomy): Eukaryota > Metazoa > Chordata > Actinopteri > Salmoniformes > Salmonidae > Oncorhynchus > Oncorhynchus keta. The sequence goes on along the minus strand of NC_068452.1, from coordinate 34,307,594 downwards.
AAACAGAGGGAAGGAGAGACAGATGTAAAACAGAGGGAAGGAGAGACAGATGTAAAACAGAGGGAAGGAGAGACAGATGTAAAACAGAGGGAGGAGAGACAGATGTAAAACAGAGGGGAGGAGAGACAGATGTAAAACAGAGGGAAGGAGAGACAGATGTAAAACAGAGGAGAAGAGAGACGGATGTAAAACAGAGGGAAGGAGAGACAGATGTAAAACAGAGGGAAGGAGAGACAGATGTAAAACAGAGTGGAGGAGAGACAGATGTAAAACAGAGGAGAAGAGAGACAGATGTAAAACAGAGTGGAGGAGAGACAGATGTAAAACAGAGGAGAAGAGAGACGGATGTAAATCAGAGGGAAGGAGAGACAGATGTAAAACAGAGGGAAGGAGAGACAGATGTAAAACAGAGGGCAGGAGAGACAGATGTAAAACAGAGGAGAAGAGAGACGGATGTAAAACAGAGGGAAGGAGAGACAGATGTAAAACAGAGGGGAGGAGAGACAGATGTAAAACAGAGGGAAGGAGAGAGATGTAAAACAGAGGGAAGGAGAGACAGATGTAAAACAGAGGGGAGGAGAGACAGATGTTAAACAGATGGGAGGAGAGACAGATGTAAAACAGAGGGCAGGAGAGACAGATGTAAAACAGAGGGGAGGAGAGACAGATGTAAAACAGAGGGGAGGAGAGACAGATGTAAAACAGAGGGAAGGAGAGAGATGTAAAACAGAGGGAAGGAGAGACAGATGTAAAACAGAGGGGAGGAGAGACAGATGTTAAACAGAGGGGAGGAGAGACAGATGTAAAACAGAGGGGAGGAGAGACAGATGTAAAACAGAGGGGAGGAGAGACAGATGTAAAACAGAGGGAAGGAGAGACAGATGTAAAACAGAGGGGAGGAGAGACAGATGTTAAACAGATGGGAGGAGAGACAGATGTAAAACAGAGGGGAGGAGAGACAGATGTAAAACAGAGGGGAGGAGAGACAGATGTAAAACAGAGGGAAGGAGAGACAGATGTAAAACAGAGGGGAGGAGAGACAGATGTTAAACAGATGGGAGGAGAGACAGATGTAAAACAGAGGGGAGGAGAGACAGATGTAAAACAGAGGGGAGGAGAGACAGATGTAAAACAGAGGGGAGGAGAGACAGATGTAAAACAGAGGGGAGGAGAGACAGATATAAAACAGAGGGGAGGAGAGACAGATGTAAAACAGAGGGGAGGAGAGACAGATGTAAAACAGAGGGGAGGAGAGACAGATGTAAAACAGAGGAGAAGAGAGATGGATGTAAAACAGAGGGAAGGAGAGACAGATGTAAAACAGAGGGAAGGAGAGACAGATGTAAAACAGAGGGAAGGAGAGACAGATGTAAAACAGAGGAGAAGAGAGACGGATGTAAAACAGAGGGAAGGAGAGACAGATGTAAAACAGATGGGAGGAGAGACAGATGTAAAACAGAGGGGAGGAGAGACAGATGTAAAACAGAGGAGAAGAGAGATGGATGTAAAACAGAGGGAAGGAGAGACAGATGTAAAACAGAGGGAAGGAGAGACAGATGTAAAACAGAGGGAAGGAGAGACAGATGTAAAACAGAGGAGAAGAGAGACGGATGTAAAACAGAGGGGAGGAGAGACAGATGTAAAACAGAGGGGAGGAGAGACAGATGTAAAACAGAGGAGAGGAGAGACAGATGTAAAACAGAGGGGAGGAGAGACAGATGTAAAACAGAGGGAAGGAGAGACGGATGTAAAACAGAGGGGAGGAGAGACAGATGTAAAACAGAGGGAAGGAGAGACAGATGTAAAACAGAGGGGAGGAGAGACAGATGTAAAACAGAGGAGAAGAGAGACGGATGTAAAACAGAGGGGAGGAGAGACAGATGTAAAACAGAGGGAAGGAGAGACAGATGTAAAACAGAGGGGAGGAGAGACAGATGTAAAACAGAGGAGAAGAGAGACGGATGTAAAACAGAGGGGAGGAGAGACAGATGTAAAACAGAGGAGAAGAGAGACAGATGTAAAACAGAGGGAGGAGAGACAGATGTAAAACAGAGGAGAAGGAGAGACAGATGTAAAACAGAGGGGAGGAGAGACAGATGTAAAACAGAGGGAAGGAGAGACAGATGTAAAACAGAGGGAGGAGAGACAGATGTAAAACAGAGGGAAGGAGAGACAGATGTAAAACAGAGTGGAGGAGAGACAGATGTAAAACAGAGGGAGGAGAGACAGATGTAAAACAGAGGATAAGAGAGACAGATGTAAAACAGAGGAGAAGAGAGACAGATGTAAAACAGAGGAGAAGAGACAGATGTAAAACAGAGGAGAAGAGAGACGGATGTAAAACAGAGGGAGGAGAGACAGATGTAAAACAGAGGGCAGGAGAGACAGATGTAAAACAGAGGGGAGGAGAGACAGATGTAAAACAGAGGGAAGAGAGACAGATGTAAAACAGAGGAGAAGAGAGACAGATGTAAAACAGAGGGAAGGAGAGACAGATGTAAAACAGAGGGAAGGAGAGACAGATGTAAAACAGAGGGAGGAGAGACAGATGTAAAACAGAGGGGAGGAGAGACAGATGTAAAACAGAGGGAGGAGAGACAGATGTAAAACAGAGGGAGGAGAAACAGATGTAAAACAGAGCGGAGGAGGACAGATGTAAAACAGAGGAGAGGAGAGACAGATGTAAAACAGAGCGGAGGAGAGACAGATGTAAAACAGAGGGAAGGAGAGACAGATGTAAAACAGAGGGGAGGAGAGACAGATGTAAAACAGAGGAGAAGAGAGACGGATGTAAAACAGAGGGAAGGAGAGACAGATGTAAAACAGAGGGGAGGAGAGACAGATGTTAAACAGATGGGAGGAGAGACAGATGTAAAACAGAGGGGAGGAGAGACAGATGTAAAACAGAGGGGAGGAGAGACAGATGTAAAACAGAGGGGAGGAGAGACAGATGTAAAACAGAGGGAATGAGAGAGATGTAAAACAGAGGGAAGGAGAGACAGATGTAAAACAGAGGGGAGGAGAGACAGATGTAAAACAGAGGGGAGGAGAGACAGATGTAAAACAGAGGGAAGGAGAGAGATGTAAAACAGAGGGAAGGAGAGACAGATGTAAAACAGAGGGGAGGAGAGACAGATGTAAAACAGAGGGAGGAGAGACAGATGTAAAACAGAGGGGAGGAGAGACAGATGTAAAACAGAGGGGAGGAGAGACAGATGTAAAACAGAGGGAAGGAGAGACAGATGTAAAACAGAGGGGAGGAGAGACAGATGTAAAACAGATGGGAGGAGAGACAGATGTAAAACAGAGGGGAGGAGAGACAGATGTAAAACAGAGGGAGGAGAGACAGATGTAAAACAGAGGGGAGGAGAGACAGATGTAAAACAGAGGGGAGGAGAGACAGATGTAAAACAGAGGGGAGGAGAGACAGATGTAAAACAGAGGGGAGGAGAGACAGATGTAAAACAGAGGGGAGGAGAGACAGATGTAAAACAGAGGAGAAGAGAGATGGATGTAAAACAGAGGGAAGGAGAGACAGATGTAAAACAGAGGGAAGGAGAGACAGATGTAAAACAGAGGAGAAGAGAGACGGATGTAAAACAGAGGGAAGGAGAGACAGATGTAAAACAGATGGGAGGAGAGACAGATGTAAAACAGAGGGGAGGAGAGACAGATGTAAAACAGAGGAGAAGAGAGATGGATGTAAAACAGAGGGAAGGAGAGACAGATGTAAAACAGAGGGAAGGAGAGACAGATGTAAAACAGAGGGAAGGAGAGACAGATGTAAAACAGAGGAGAAGAGAGACGGATGTAAAACAGAGGGGAGGAGAGACAGATGTAAAACAGAGGGGAGGAGAGACAGATGTAAAACAGAGGAGAAGAGAGACGGATGTAAAACAGAGGGGAGGAGAGACAGATGTAAAACAGAGGGAAGGAGAGACGGATGTAAAACAGAGGGGAGGAGAGACAGATGTAAAACAGAGGGAAGGAGAGACAGATGTAAAACAGAGGGGAGGAGAGACAGATGTAAAACAGAGGAGAAGAGAGACGGATGTAAAACAGAGGGGAGGAGAGACAGATGTAAAACAGAGGGAAGGAGAGACGGATGTAAAACAGAGGGGAGGAGAGACAGATGTAAAACAGAGGAGAAGAGAGACGGATGTAAAACAGAGGGGAGGAGAGACAGATGTAAAACAGAGGAGAAGAGAGACGGATGTAAAACAGAGGGAAGGAGAGACAGATGTAAAACAGAGGAGAAGAGAGACGGATGTAAAACAGAGGGGAGGAGAGATAGATGTAAAACAGAGGGAAGGAGAGACAGATGTAAAACAGATGGGAGGAGAGACAGATGTAAAACAGAGGGAAGGAGAGACAGATGTAAAACAGAGTGGAGGAGAGACAGATGTAAAACAGAGTGGAGGAGAGACAGATGTAAAACAGAGGATAAGAGAGACAGATGTAAAACAGAGGAGAAGAGAGACGGATGTAAAACAGAGGGGAGGTGAGACAGATGTAAAACAGAGGGGAGGAGAGACAGATGTAAAACAGAGGAGAAGAGACAGATGTAAAACAGAGGAGAAGAGAGACAGATGTAAAACAGAGGGGAGGAGAGACAGATGTAAAACAGAGGGCAGGAGAGACAGATGTAAAACAGAGGGGAGGAGAGACAGATGTAAAACAGAGGGAAGGAGAGACAGATGTAAAACAGAGGAGAAGAGAGACGGATGTAAAACAGAGGGAAGGAGAGACGGATGTAAAACAGAGGGAAGGAGAGACAGATGTAAAACAGATGGGAGGAGAGACAGATGTAAAACAGAGGGGAGGAGAGACAGATGTAAAACAGAGGGGAGGAGAGACAGATGGAAAACAGAGGGGAGGAGAAACAGATGTAAAACAGAGCGGAGGAGAGACAGATGTAAAACAGAGGAGAGGAGAGACAGATGTAAAACAGAGCGGAGGAGAGACAGATGTAAAACAGAGGGAAGGAGAGACAGATGTAAAACAGAGGGGAGGAGAGACAGATGTAAAACAGAGGAGAAGAGAGACAGATGTAAAACAGAGGGGAGGAGAGACAGATGTAAAACAGAGGAGAAGAGAGACAGATGTAAAACAGAGGAGAAGAGAGACGGATGTAAAACAGAGGGGAGGAGAGACAGATGTAAAACAGAGTGGAGGAGAGACAGATGTAAAACAGAGGGAGGAGAGACAGATGTAAAACAGAGGGGAGGAGAGACAGATGTAAAACAGAGGGGAGGAGAGACAGATGTAAAACAGAGGAGAAGAGAGACAGATGTAAAACAGATGGGAGGAGAGACAGATGTAAAACAGAGGGAAGGAGAGACAGATGTAAAACAGAGGGGAGGAGAGACAGATGTAAAACAGAGGGGAGGAGAGACAGATGTAAAACAGAGGGGAGGAGAGACAGATGGAAAACAGAGGGGAGGAGAGACAGATGTAAAACAGAGCGGAGGAGAGACAGATGTAAAACAGAGGAGAGGAGAGACAGATGTAAAACAGAGCGGAGGAGAGACAGATGTAAAACAGAGGGAAGGAGAGACAGATGTAAAACAGAGGGGAGGAGAGACAGATGTAAAACAGAGGAGAAGAGAGACAGATGTAAAACAGAGGGGAGGAGAGACAGATGTAAAACAGAGGAGAAGAGAGACAGATGTAAAACAGAGGAGAAGAGAGACGGATGTAAAACAGAGGGGAGGAGAGACAGATGTAAAACAGAGTGGAGGAGAGACAGATGTAAAACAGAGCGGAGGAGAGACAGATGTAAAACAGAGGGGAGGAGAGACAGATGTAAAACAGAGGGGAGGAGAGACAGATGTAAAACAGAGGAGAAGAGAGACAGATGTAAAACAGATGGGAGGAGAGACAGATGTAAAACAGAGGGAAGGAGAGACAGATGTAAAACAGAGGGGAGGAGAGACAGATGTAAAACAGAGGGAGGAGAGACAGATGTAAAACAGAGGGGAGGAGAGACAGATGTAAAACAGAGGGGAGGAGAGACAGATGTAAAACAGAGGGGAGGAGAGACAGATGTAAAACAGAGGAGAAGAGAGACGGATGTAAAACAGAGGAAGAGAGACAGATGTAAAACAGAGGGAAGGAGAGACAGATGTAAAACAGAGCGGAGGAGAGACAGATGTAAAACAGAGGGGAGGAGAGACAGATGTAAAACAGAGTGGAGGAGAGACAGATGTAAAACAGAGTGGAGGAGAGACAGATGTAAAACAGAGGGAAGGAGAGACAGATGTAAAACAGAGTGGAGGAGAGACAGATGTAAAACAGAGGGAAGGAGAGACAGATGTAAAACAGATCGGAGGAGAGACAGATGTAAAACAGAGGGAGGAGAGACAGATGTAAAACAGAGGGAGGAGAGACAGATGTAAAACAGAGGGAGGAGAGACAGATGTAAAACAGAGGGAGAGAGACAGATGTAAAACAGAGGAGAGAGAGACAGATGTAAAACAGAGTGGAGGAGAGACAGATGTAAAACAGAGGAGAGGAGAGACAAATGTAAAACAGAGGGGAGGAGAGACAGATGTAAAACAGAGGGAGAGAGAGACAAATGTAAAACAGAGGGGAGGAGAGACAGATGTAAAACAGAGGGGAGGAGAGACAGATGTAAAACAGAGCGGAGGAGAGACAGATGTAAAACAGAGGGGAGGAGAGACAGATGTAAAACAGAGTGGAGGAGAGACAGATGTAAAACAGAGGAAGGAGAGACAGATGTAAAACAGAGGGAGGAGAGACAGATGTAAAACAGAGTGGAGGAGAGACAGATGTAAAACAGAGGATAAGAGAGACAGATGTAAAACAGAGGAGAAGAGAGACGGATGTAAAACAGAGGGAGGAGAGACAGATGTAAAACAGAGGGGAGGAGAGACAGATGTAAAACAGAGGAGAAGAGACAGATGTAAAACAGAGGAGAAGAGAGACAGATGTAAAACAGAGGGGAGGAGAGACAGATGTAAAACAGAGGGGAGGAGAGACAGATGTAAAACAGAGGGAGTAGAGACAGATGTAAAACAGAGGAGAGAGAGACAGATGTAAAAAGAGTGGAGGAGAGACAGATGTAAAACAGAGGAGAGGAGAGACAAATGTAAAACAGAGGGGAGGAGAGACAGATGTAAAACAGAGGGAGGAGAGACAAATGTAAAACAGAGGGGAGGAGAGACAGATGTAAAACAGAGGGAGGAGAGACAGATGTAAAACAGAGCGGAGGAGAGACAGATGTAAAACAGAGGGGAGGAGAGACAGATGTAAAACAGAGTGGAGGAGAGACAGATGTAAAACAGAGTGAAGGAGAGACAGATGTAAAACAGAGTGGAGGAGAGACAGATGTAAAACAGAGTAGGAGGAGAGACAGATGTAAAACAGAGGATAAGAGAGACAGATGTAAAACAGAGGAGAAGAGAGACGGATGTAAAACAGAGGGAGGTGAGACAGATGTAAAACAGAGGGGAGGAGAGACAGATGTAAAACAGAGGAGAAGAGACAGATGTAAAACAGAGGAGAAGAGAGACGGATGTAAAACAGAGGGAGGAGAGACAGATGTAAAACAGAGGGCAGGAGAGACAGATGTAAAACAGAGGGAGGAGAGACAGATGTAAAACAGAGGGAAGGAGAGACAGATGTAAAACAGAGGAGAAGAGAGACGGATGTAAAACAGAGGGAAGGAGAGACGGATGTAAAACAGAGGGAAGGAGAGACAGATGTAAAACAGATCGGAGGAGAGACAGATGTAAAACAGAGGAGAGGAGAGACAGATGTAAAACAGAGGGAGGAGAGACAGATGTAAAACAGAGGAGAGGAGAGACAGATGTAAAACAGAGGGAGGAGAGACCGATGTAAAACAGATGGGAGGAGAGACAGATGTAAAACAGAGCGGAGGAGAGACAGATGTAAAACAGAGGGGAGGAGAGACAGATGTAAAACAGAGGGGAGGAGAGACAGATGTAAAACAGATGGGAGGAGAGACAGATGTAAAACAGAGGGGAGGAGAGACAGATGTAAAACAGAGGGGAGGAGAGACAGATGTAAAACAGAGGGGAGGAGAGACAGATGTAAAACAGAGGGGAGGAGAGACAGATGTAAAACAGAGGGGAGGAGAGACAGATGTAAAACAGAGGGGAGGAGAGACAGATGTAAAACAGAGCGGAGGAGAGACAGATGTAAAACAGAGGGGAGGAGAGACAGATGTAAAACAGAGGGGAGGAGAGACAGATGTAAAACAGAGGGGAGGAGAGACAGATGTAAAACAGAGGGGAGGAGAGACAGATGTAAAACAGATGGGAGGAGAGACAAATGTAAAACAGAGGGGAGGAGAGACAGATGTAAAACAGAGGGAGGAGAGACAGATGTAAAACAGAGCGGAGTAGAGACAGATGTAAAACAGAGGGAGGAGAGACAGATGTAAAACAGAGGGAGGAGAGACAGATGTAAAACAGAGGAAGGAGAGACAGATGTAAAACAGAGTGGAGGAGAGACAGATGTAAAACAGAGGGAGGAGAGACAGATGTAAAACAGAGGATAAGAGAGACAGATGTAAAACAGAGGAGAAGAGAGACGGATGTAAAACAGAGGGGAGGAGAGACAGATGTAAAACAGAGGGAGGAGAGACAGATGTAAAACAGAGCGGAGGAGAGACAGATGTAAAACAGAGGGGAGGAGAGACAGATGTAAAACAGAGTGGAGGAGAGACAGATGTAAAACAGAGTGAAGGAGAGACAGATGTAAAACAGAGTGGAGGAGAGACAGATGTAAAACAGAGTGGAGGAGAGACAGATGTAAAACAGAGGATAAGAGAGACAGATGTAAAACAGAGGAGAAGAGAGACGGATGTAAAACAGAGGGAGGTGAGACAGATGTAAAACAGAGGGGAGGAGAGACAGATGTAAAACAGAGGAGAAGAGACAGATGTAAAACAGAGGAGAAGAGAGACGATGTAAAACAGAGGGGAGGAGAGACAGATGTAAAACAGAGGGCAGGAGAGACAGATGTAAAACAGAGGGGAGGAGAGACAGATGTAAAACAGAGGGAAGGAGAGACAGATGTAAAACAGAGGAGAAGAGAGACGGATGTAAAACAGAGGGAAGGAGAGACGGATGTAAAACAGAGGGAAGGAGAGACAGATGTAAAACAGATCGGAGGAGAGACAGATGTAAAACAGAGGAGAGGAGAGACAGATGTAAAACAGAGTGGAGGAGAGACAGATGTAAAACAGAGGAGAGGAGAGACAGATGTAAAACAGAGGGGAGAGAGACAGATGGAAAACAGAGGGGAGGAGAAACAGATGTAAAACAGAGCGGAGGAGAGACAGATGTAAAACAGAGGGGAGGAGAGACAGATGTAAAACAGAGGAGAAGAGAGACAGATGTAAAACAGATGGGAGGAGAGACAGATGTAAAACAGAGGGGAGGAGAGACAGATGTAAAACAGAGGGGAGGAGAGACAGATGTAAAACAGAGGGGAGGAGAGACAGATGTAAAACAGAGGGGAGGAGAGACAGATGTAAAACAGAGGGGAGGAGAGACAGATGTAAAACAGAGGGGAGGAGAGACAGATGTAAAACAGAGCGGAGGAGAGACAGATGTAAAACAGAGGAGAGGAGAGACAGATGTAAAACAGAGTGGAGGAGAGACAGATGTAAAACAGAGGGGAGGAGAGACAGATGTAAAACAGAGGGGAGGAGAGACAGATGTAAAACAGAGGGAGGAGAGACAGATGTAAAACAGAGCGGAGGAGAGACAGATGTAAAACAGAGGGGAGGAGAGACAGATGTAAAACAGAGCGGAGTAGAGACAGATGTAAAACAGAGGGAGGAGAGACAGATGTAAAACAGAGTGGAGGAGAGAGACAGATGTAAAACAGAGTGAAGGAGAGACAGATGTAAAACAGAGGGAGGAGAGACAGATGTAAAACAGAGTGGAGGAGAGACAGATGTAAAACAGAGGATAAGAGAGACAGATGTAAAACAGAGGAGAAGAGAGACGGATGTAAAACAGAGGGAGGAGAGACAGATGTAAAACAGAGGGAGGAGAGACAGATGTAAAACAGAGGAGAAGAGACAGATGTAAAACAGAGGAGAAGAGAGACATGTAAAACAGAGGGGAGGAGAGACAGATGTAAAACAGAGGGCAGGAGAGACAGATGTAAAACAGAGGGGAGGAGAGACAGATGTAAAACAGAGGGAAGGAGAGACAGATGTAAAACAGAGGAGAAGAGAGACAGATGTAAAACAGAGGGAAGGAGAGACAGATGTAAAACAGAGGGAAGGAGAGACAGATGTAAAACAGATGGGAGGAGAGACAGATGTAAAACAGAGGGGAGGAGAGACAGATGTAAAACAGAGGGGAGGAGAGACAGATGGAAAACAGAGGGGAGGAGAAACAGATGTAAAACAGAGCGGAGGAGAGACAGATGTAAAACAGAGGGGAGGAGAGACAGATGTAAAACAGAGGAGAAGAGAGACAGATGTAAAACAGATGGGAGGAGAGACAGATGTAAAACAGAGGGAAGGAGAGACAGATGTAAAACAGAGGGGAGGAGAGACAGATGTAAAACAGAGGGAAGGAGAGACAGATGTAAAACAGAGGGGAGGAGAGACAGATGTAAAACAGAGGGGAGGAGAGACAGATGTAAAACAGAGGGGAGGAGAGACAGATGTAAAACAGAGGAGAAGAGAGACGGATGTAAAACAGAGGGAAGGAGAGACAGATGTAAAACAGAGGGAAGGAGAGACAGATGTAAAACAGAGCGGAGGAGAGACAGATGTAAAACAGAGGGGAGGAGAGACAGATGTAAAACAGAGTGGAGGAGAGACAGATGTAAAACAGAGTGGAGGAGAGACAGATGTAAAACAGAGGATAGGAGAGACAGATGTAAAACAGAGTGGAGGAGAGACAGATGTAAAACAGAGGGAAGGAGAGACAGATGTAAAACAGATCGGAGGAGAGACAGATGTAAAACAGAGGGGAGGAGAGACAGATGTAAAACAGAGGGGAGGAGAGACAGATGTAAAACAGAGGGGAGGAGAGACAGATGTAAAACAGAGCGGAGTAGAGACAGATGTAAAACAGAGGAGAGGAGAGACAGATGTAAAACAGAGTGGAGGAGAGACAGATGTAAAACAGAGGAGAGGAGAGACAAATGTAAAACAGAGGGGAGGAGAGACAGATGTAAAACAGAGGGGAGGAGAGACAAATGTAAAACAGAGGGGAGGAGAGACAGATGTAAAACAGAGGGGAGGAGAGACAGATGTAAAACAGAGCGGAGTAGAGACAGATGTAAAACAGAGGGGAGGAGAGACAGATGTAAAACAGAGTGGAGGAGAGACAGATGTAAAACAGAGTGAAGGAGAGACAGATGTAAAACAGAGTGGAGGAGAGACAGATGTAAAACAGAGTGGAGGAGAGACAGATGTAAAACAGAGGATAAGAGAGACAGATGTAAAACAGAGGAGAAGAGAGACGGATGTAAAACAGAGGGGAGGTGAGACAGATGTAAAACAGAGGGGAGGAGAGACAGATGTAAAACAGAGGAGAAGAGACAGATGTAAAACAGAGGAGAAGAGAGACGGATGTAAAACAGAGGGGAGGAGAGACAGATGTAAAACAGAGGGCAGGAGAGACAGATGTAAAACAGAGGGGAGGAGAGACAGATGTAAAACAGAGGGAAGGAGAGACAGATGTAAAACAGAGGAGAAGAGAGACGGATGTAAAACAGAGGGAAGGAGAGACGGATGTAAAACAGAGGGAAGGAGAGACAGATGTAAAACAGATGGGAGGAGAGACAGATGTAAAACAGAGGGGAGGAGAGACAGATGTAAAACAGAGGGGAGGAGAGACAGATGGAAAACAGAGGGGAGGAGAAACAGATGTAAAACAGAGCGGAGGAGAGACAGATGTAAAACCCAACCTTCGCTCTCTCTCCCCCGCTACTCTCTCCTCTTCCATCCTATCTTCTCTTCCCTCTGCTCAAACTTTCTCCAACCTATCTCCTGATTCTGCCTCCTCAACCCTCCTCTCCTCCCTTACTGCATCCTTTGACTCCCTATGTCCCCTATCCTCCAGGCCGGCTCGGTCCTCCCCTCCCGCTCCGTGGCTCGACGACTCATTGCGAGCTCACAGAACAGGGCTCCGGGCAGCCGAGCGGAAATGGAGGAAAACTCGCCTCCCTGCGGACCTGGCATCCTTTCACTCCCTCCTCTCTACATTTTCCTCCTCTGTCTCTGCTGCTAAAGCCACTTTCTACCATTCTAAATTCCAAGCATCCGCCTCTAACCCTAGGAAGCTCTTTGCCACCTTCTCCTCCCTCCTGAATCCCCCCCCTCCCTCCTCCCTCTCTGCAGATGACTTCGTCAACCATTTTGAAAAGAAGGTCGATGACATCCGATCCTCGTTTGCTAAGTCAAACGACACCGCTGGTTCTGCTCACACTGCCCTACCCTATGCTCTGACCTCTTTCTCCCCTCTCTCTCCAGATGAAATCTCGCGTCTTGTGACGGCCGGCCGCCCAACAACCTGCCCGCTTGACCCTATCCCCTCCTCTCTTCTCCAGACCATTTCCGGAGACCTTCTCCCTTACCTCACCTCGCTCATCAACTCATCCCTGACCGCTGGCTACGTCCCTCCCGTCTTCAAGAGAGCGAGAGTTGCACCCCTTCTGAAAAAACCTACACTCGATCCCTCCGATGTCAACAACTACAGACCAGTATCCCTTCTCTCTTTTCTCTCCAAAACTCTTGAGCGTGCCGTCCTTGGCCAGCTCTACCGCTATCTCTCTCAGAATGACCTTCTTGATCCAAATCAGTCAGGTTTCAAGACTAGTCATTCAACTGAGACTGCTCTTCTCTGTATCACGGAGGCGCTCCGCACTGCTAAAGCTAACTCTCTCTCCTCTGCTCTCATCCTTCTAGACCTATCGGCTGCCTTCGATACTGTGAACCATCAGATCCTCCTCTCCACCCTCTCCGAGTTGGGCATCTCCGGCGCGGCCCACGCTTGGATTGCGTCCTACCTGACAGGTCGCTCCTACCAGGTGGCGTGGCGAGAATCTGTCTCCTCACCACGCGCTCACCACTGGTGTCCCCCAGGGCTCTGTTCTAGGCCCTCTCTTATTCTCGCTATACACCAAGTCACTTGGCTCTGTCATAACCTCACATGGTCTCTCCTATCATTGCTATGCAGACGACACACAATTAATCTTCTCCTTTCCCCCTTCTGATGACCAGGTGGCGAATCGCATCTCTGCATGTCTGGCAGACATATCAGTGTGGATGACGGATCACCACCTCAAGCTGAACCTCAGCAAGACGGAGCTCCTCTTCCTCCCGGGGAAGGACTGCCCGTTCCATGATCTCGCCATCACGGTTGACAACTCCATTGTGTCCTCCTCCCAGAGCGCTAAGAACCTTGGCGTGATCCTGGACAACACCCTGACGTTCTCAACTAACATCAAGGCGGTGTCCCGTTCCTGTAGGTTCATGCTCTACAACATCCGCAGAGTACGACCCTGCCTCACACAGGAAGCGGCGCAGGTCCTAATCCAGGCACTTGTCATCTCCCGTCTTGATTACTGCAACTCGCTGTTGGCTGGGCTCCCTGCCTGTGCCATTAAACCCCTACAACTCATCCAGAACGCCGCAGCCCGTCTGGTGTTCAACCTTCCCAAGTTCTCTCACGTCACCCCGCTCCTCCGCTCTCTCCACTGGCTTCCAGTTGAAGCTCGCATCCGCTACAAGACCATGGTGCTCGCCTACGGAGCTGTGAGGGGAACGGCACCTCAGTACCTCCAGGCTCTGATCAGGCCCTACACCCAAACAAGGGCACTGCGTTCATCCACCTCTGGCCTGCTCGCCTCCCTACCACTGAGGAAGTACAGTTCCCGCTCAGCCCAGTCAAAACTGTTCGCTGCTCTGGCCCCCAATGGTGGAACAAACTCCCTCACGACGCCAGGACAGCGGAGTCAATCACCACCTTCCAGAGACACCTGAAACCCCACCTCTTCAAGGAATACCTAGGATAGGGTAAGTAAGGGTAAGTAATCCTTCTCACCCCCCTTCTCCCCCCCCCCCCAACAAGATTTAGATGCAAGTGGCTGTTCCACTGGTTGTCATAAGGTGTATGCACCAATTTGTAAGTCGCTCTGGATAAGAGCGTCTGCTAAATGACTTAAATGTAAATGTAATGTAAATGTAAAACAGAGGAGAGGAGAGACAGATGTAAAACAGAGCGGAGGAGAGACAGATGTAAAACAGAGGGAAGGAGAGACAGATGTAAAACAGAGGGGAGGAGAGACAGATGTAAAACAGAGGAGAAGAGAGACAGATGTAAAACAGAGGGGAGGAGAGACAGATGTAAAACAGAGGAGAAGAGAGACAGATGTAAAACAGAGGGAGGAGAGACAGATGTAAAACAGAGTGGAGGAGAGACAGATGTAAAACAGAGCGGAGGAGAGACAGATGTAAAACAGAGGGGAGGAGAGAAAACAGATGTGTAAAACAGAGGGAGGAGAGACAGATGTAAAACAGAGGAGAGAGAGACAGATGTAAAACAGATGGGAGGAGAGACAGATGTAAAACAGAGGGAAGGAGAGACAGATGTAAAACAGAGGGAGGGGAGGAGAGACAGATGTAAAACAGAGGGAAGGAGAGACAGATGTAAAACAGAGGGGAGGAGAGACAGATGTAAAACAGAGGGAGGAGAGACAGATGTAAAACAGAGGGGAGAGAGACAGATGTAAAACAGAGGAGAAGAGAGACGGATGTAAAACAGAGGGAAGGAGAGACAGATGTAAAACAGAGGGAAGGAGAGACAGATGTAAAACAGAGCGGAGGAGAGACAGATGTAAAACAGAGGGGAGGAGAGACAGATGTAAAACAGAGTGGAGGAGAGACAGATGTAAAACAGAGTGGAGGAGAGACAGATGTAAAACAGAGGATAGGAGAGACAGATGTAAAACAGAGTGGAGGAGAGACAGATGTAAAACAGAGGGAAGGAGAGACAGATGTAAAACAGATCGGAGGAGAGACAGATGTAAAACAGAGGGGAGGAGAGACAGATGTAAAACAGAGGGGAGGAGAGACAGATGTAAAACAGAGGGGAGGAGAGACAGATGTAAAACAGAGGGGAGTAGAGACAGATGTAAAACAGAGGAGAGGAGAGACAGATGTAAAACAGAGTGGAGGAGAGACAGATGTAAAACAGAGGAGGAGGAGAGACAAATGTAAAACAGAGGGGAGGAGAGACAGATGTAAAACAGAGGGAGGAGAGACAGATGTAAAACAGAGGGGAGGAGAGACAGATGTAAAACAGAGGGAGGAGAGACAGATGTAAAACAGAGAGAGAGAGACAGATGTAAAACAGAGGGGAGGAGAGACAAATGTAAAACAGAGGGGAGGAGAGACAGATGTAAAACAGAGGGAGGAGAGACAGATGTAAAACAGAGCGGAGAGGGAGAGACAGATGTAAAACAGAGGAGAGAGAGACAGATGTAAAACAGAGTGGAGGAGAGACAGATGTAAAACAGAGGGAAGGTGAGACAGATGTAAAACAGAGGGGAGGAGAGACAGATGTAAAACAGAGGGGAGGAGAGGAGAGACAGATGTAAAACAGAGGGAGGAGAGACAGATGTAAAACAGAGGGGAGGAGAGACAGATGTAAAACAGAGCGGAGGAGAGACAGATGTAAAACAGAGGGGAGGAGAGACAGATGTAAAACAGAGGGGAGGAGAGACAGATGTAAAACAGAGGGGAGGAGAGACAGATATAAAACAGAGGGGAGGAGAGACAGATGTAAAACAGAGGGGAGGAGAGAATAGATGTAAAACAGAGGGGAGGAGAGACAGATGTAAAACAGAGCGGAGGAGAGGAGAGACAGATGTAAAACAGAGCGGAGGAGAGACAGATGTAAAACAGATGGGAGGAGAGACAGATGTAAAACAGAGGGGAGGAGAGACCGATGTAAAACAGAGGGAAGGAGAGACAGATGTAAAACAGAGGGAAGGTGAGACAGATGTAAAACAGAGGGAAGGAGAGAGATGTAAAACAGAGGGAAGGAGAGACAGATGTAAAACAGAGGGGAGGAGAGACAGATGTTAAACAGATGGGAGGAGAGACAGATGTAAAACAGAGGGGAGGAGAGACAGATGTAAAACAGAGGGGAGGAGAGACAGATGTAAAACAGAGCGGAGGAGAGGAGAGACAGATGTAAAACAGAGCGGAGGAGAGACAGATGTAAAACAGAGCGGAGGAGAGAGATATAAAACAGAGGGGAGGAGAGACAGATGTAAAACAGAGGGGAGGAAAGACAGATGTAAAACAGAGGGGAGGAGAGACAGATGTAAAACAGAGGGGAGGAGAGACAGATGTAAAACAGAGGGGAGGAGAGACAGATGTAAAACAGAGGGGAGGAGAGACAGATGTAAAACAGAGGGGAGGAAAGACAGATGTAAAACAGAGGGGAGGAGAGACAGATGTAAAACAGAGCGGAGGAGAGAGATATAAAACAGAGGGGAGGAGAGACAGATGTAAAACAGAGGGGAGGAGAGACAGATGTAAAACAGAGGGGAGGAGAGACAGATGTAAAACAGAGCGGAGGAGAGAGATATAAAACAGAGGGGAGGAGAGACAGATGTAAAACAGAGGGGAGGAAAGACAGATGTAAAACAGAGCGGAGGAGAGGAGAGACAGATGTAAAACAGAGCGGAGGAGAGGAGAGACAGATGTAAAACAGAGCGGAGGAGAGACAGATATAAAACAGAGGGGAGGAGAGACAGATGTAAAACAGAGCGGAGGAGAGACAGATATAAAACAGAGGGGAGGAGAGACAGATGTAAAACAGAGCGGAGGAGAGACAGATATAAAACAGAGGGAGGAGAGACAGATATAAAACAGAGGGGAGGAGAGACAGATGTAAAACAGAGCGGAGGAGAGGAGAGACAGATGTAAAACAGAGCGGAGGAGAGACAGATATAAAACAGAGGGGAGGAGAGACAGATGTAAAACAGAGCGGAGGAGAGACAGATATAAAACAGAGGGGAGGAGAGGAGAGACAGATGTAAAACAGAGCGGAGGAGAGACAGATGTAAAACAGAGGGGAGGAGAGAATAGATGTAAAACAGAGGGAAGGAGAGACAGATGTAAAACAGAGGGGAGGAGAGACAGATGTAAAACAGAGCGGAGGAGAGGAGAGACAGATGTAAAACAGAGCGGAGGAGAGACAGATGTAAAACAGAGCGGAGGAGAGGAGAGACAGATGTAAAACAGAGCGGAGGAGAGACAGATGTAAAACAGAGGGGAGGAGAGAATAGATGTAAAACAGAGGGAAGGAGAGACAGATGTAAAACAGAGGGGAGGAGAGACAGATGTAAAACAGAGCGGAGGAGAGGAGAGACAGATGTAAAACAGAGCGGAGGAGAGACAGATATAAAACAGAGGGGAGGAGAGACAGATGTAAAACAGAGCGGAGGAGAGACCGATGTAAAACAGAGCGGAGGAGAGACAGATATAAAACAGAGGGGAGGAGAGACAGATATAAAACAGAGGGGAGGAGAGACAGATGTAAAACAGAGGGGAGGAGAGACAGATGTAAAACAGAGCGGAGGAGAGGAGAGACAGATGTAAAACAGAGGGGAGGAGAGACAGATGTAAAACAGAGCGGAGGAGAGGAGAGACAGATGTAAAACAGAGGGGAGGAGAGACAGATGTAAAACAGAGCGGAGGAGAGACCGATGTAAAACAGAGCGGAGGAGAGACAGATGTAAAACAGAGGGGGGGAGAGACAGATGTAAAACAGAGGGGAGGAGAGACAGATATAAAACAGAGGGGAGGAGAGACAGATGTAAAACAGAGCGGAGGAGAGAGATATAAAACAGAGGGGAGGAGAGACAGATGTAAAACAGAGGGGAGGAGAGACAGATATAAAACAGAGGGGAGGAGAGACAGATGTAAAACAGAGCGGAGGAGAGACAGATATAAAACAGAGGGGAGGAGAGACAGATGTAAAACAGAGCGGAGGAGAGACAGATATAAAACAGAGGGGAGGAGAGACAGATGTAAAACAGAGCGGAGGAGAGACAGATATAAAACAGAGGGGAGGAGAGACAGATGTAAAACAGAGGGGAGGAGAGACAGATATAAAACAGAGGGGAGGTGAGACAGATGTAAAACAGAGCGGAGGAGAGACAGATATAAAACAGAGGGGAGGAGAGACAGATGTAAAACAGAGCGGAGGAGAGACAGATATAAAACAGAGGGGAGGAGAGACAGATGTAAAAGAGAGCGGAGGAGAGGAGAGACAGATGTAAAACAGAGGGGAGGAGAGACAGATGTAAAACAGAGGGGAGGAGAGACAGATGTAAAACAGAGGGGAGGAGAGACAGATGTAAAACAGAGCGGAGGAGAGACAGATATAAAACAGAGGGGAGGAGAGACAGATATAAAACAGAGCGGAGGAGAGGAGAGACAGATGTAAAACAGAGGGGAGGAGAGACAGATGTAAAACAGAGGGGAGGAGAGACAGATATAAAACAGAGGGGAGGAGAGACAGATGTAAAACAGAGGGGAGGAGAGACAGATATAAAACAGAGGGGAGGAGAGACAGATGTAAAACAGAGCGGAGGAGAGACAGATATAAAACAGAGGGGAGGAGAGACAGATGTAAAACAGAGGGGAGGAGAGACAGATATAAAACAGAGGGAGGAGAGACAGATGTAAAACAGAGCGGAGGAGAGACAGATGTAAAACAGAGGGAGGAGAGACAGATGTAAAACAGAGCGGAGGAGAAAACAGAGAGAGACAGATGTAAAACAGAGGGGAGGAGAGACAGATGTAAAACAGAGGGAGGAGAGACAGATGTAAAACAGAGGGGAGGAGAGACAGATGTAAAACAGAGCGGAGGAGAGACAGAGAGACAGATGTAAAACAGAGGGAGGAGAGACAGATGTAAAACAGAGGGGAGGAGAGACAGATGTAAAACAGAGCGGAGGAGGAGACAGATGTAAAACAGAGCGGAGGAGAGAGAGACAGATGTAAAACAGAGGGGAGGAGAGACAGATGTAAAACAGAGGGGAGGAGAGACAGATGTAAAACAGAGCGGAGGAGAGACAGAGAGACAGATGTAAAACAGAGGGAGGAGAGACAGATGTAAAACAGATGTAAAACAGAGGGGAGGAGAGACAGATGTAAAACAGAGGGGAGGAGAGACAGATGTAAAACAGAGGGGAGGAGAGACAGATGTAAAACAGAGGGGAGGAGAGACAGATGTAAAACAGAGCGGAGGAGAGACAGATGTAAAACAGATGGGAGGAGAGACAGATGTAAAACAGAGCGGAGGAGAGACAGATGTAAAACAGAGCGGAGGAGAGACAGATGTAAAACAGAGGGGAGGAGAGACAGATGTAAAACAGAGGGAGGAGAGACAGATGTAAAACAGAGCGGAGGAGAGACAGATGTAAAACAGAGGGAGGAGAGACAGATGTAAAACAGAGGGGAGGAGAGACAGATGTAAAACAGAGGGGAGGAGAGACAGATGTAAAACAGATGGGAGGAGAGACAGATGTAAAACAGAGCGGAGGAGAGACAGATGTAAAACAGAGCGGAGGAGAGACAGATGTAAAACAGAGCGGAGGAGAGAGATGTAAAACAGAGGGGAGGAGAGACAGATGTAAAACAGAGGGGAGGAGAGAATAGATGTAAAACAGAGGGGAGGAGAGACAGATGTAAAACAGAGGGGAGGAGAGACAGATGTAAAACAGAGCGGAGGAGAGACAGATGTAAAACAGATGGGAGGAGAGACCGATGTAAAACAGAGCGGAGGAGAGGAGAGACAGATGTAAAACAGAGCGGAGGAGAGGAGAGACAGATGTAAAACAGAGCGGAGGAGAGACAGATGTAAAACAGAGCGGAGGAGAGGAGAGACAGATGTAAAACAGAGCGGAGGAGAGACAGATGTAAAACAGAGCGGAGGAGAGGAGAGACAGATGTAAAACAGAGCGGAGGAGAGAGAGACAGATGTAAAACAGAGCGGAGGAGAGACAGATGTAAAACAGAGGGGAGGAGAGACAGATGTAAAACAGAGGGGAGGAGAGACAGATGTAAAACAGAGGGGAGGAGAGACAGATGTAAAACAGAGGGGAGGAGAGACAGATGTAAAACAGAGGGGAGGAGAGACAGATGTAAAACAGAGGGGAGGAGAGACAGATGTAAAACAGAGGGGAGGAGAGACAGATGTAAAACAGATGGGAGGAGAGACAGATGTAAAACAGAGCGGAGGAGAGGAGAGACAGATGTAAAACAGAGGGGAGGAGAGACAGATATAAAACAGAGGGAGGAGAGACAGATGTAAAACAGAGCGGAGGAGAGACAGATATAAAACAGAGGGGAGGAGAGACAGATGTAAAACAGAGCGGAGGAGAGACAGATGTAAAACAGAGGGGAGGAGAGACAGATGTAAAACAGAGGGGAGGAGAGACAGATGTAAAACAGAGGGGAGGAGAGACAGATGTAAAACAGAGCGGAGGAGAGACAGATGTAAAACAGAGGGGAGGAGAGACAGATGTAAAACAGAGGGGAGGAGAGACAGATGTAAAACAGAGCGGAGGAGAGACAGATGTAAAACAGAGCGGAGGAGAGGAGAGACAGATGTAAAACAGAGGGGAGGAGAGACAGATGTAAAACAGAGGGGAGGAGAGACAGATGTAAAACAGAGCGGAGGAGAGGAGAGACAGATGTAAAACAGAGGGGAGGAGAGACAGATGTAAAACAGAGGGGAGGAGAGACAGATGTAAAACAGAGGGAGGAGAGACAGATGTAAAACAGAGGGAGGAGAGACAGATGTAAAACAGAGGGAGGAGAGACAGATGTAAAACAGAGGGAGGAGAGACAGAGAGACAGATGTAAAACAGAGGGAGGAGAGACAGATGTAAAACAGAGGGGAGGAGAGACAGATGTAAAACAGAGGGGAGGAGAGACAGATGTAAAACAGAGGGAGGAGAGACCGATGTAAAACAGAGCGGGGAGGAGAGACAGATGTAAAACAGAGGGAGGAGAGACAGATGTAAAACAGAGGGAAAGACAGATGGAGGGAGAGACAGATGTAAAACAGAGGGAGGAGAGACAGATGTAAAACAGAGGGGAGGAGAGACAGATGTAAAACAGAGGGGAGGAGAGACAGATGTAAAACAGAGGGAGGAGAGACAGATGTAAAACAGAGGGGAGGAGAGACAGATGTAAAACAGATGGGAGGAGAGACAGATGTAAAACAGAGGGAGGAGAGACAGATGTAAAACAGAGGGGAGGAGAGACAGAGAGACAGATGTAAAACAGAGGGGAGGAGAGACAGATGTAAAACAGATGGGAGGAGAGACCGATGTAAAACAGAGCGGAGGAGAGGAGAGACAGATGTAAAACAGAGCGGGAGGAGAGACAGATGTAAAACAGAGGGGAGGAGAGGAGAGACAGATGTAAAACAGAGCGGAGGAGAGACAGATGTAAAACAGAGGGGAGGAGAGACAGATGTAAAACAGAGGGGAGGAGAGACAGATGTAAAACAGAGGGGAGGAGAGACAGATGTAAAACAGAGCGGAGGAATAGGTCATCCAGATACTATATGTGTGTCTTTAAAACTGAGTTGATATAATTGACTTGCCTATAAAATCTGTAGACAGACCAACATGCAGTCAGTCAGTGGTTACAGACTGCTGGCACCTGACTGAGCCAAACTCAGTGTGTGTTTAGCCCCTTCTAAAAGGCTAAATGTTGCTCATGACAAAAAGTCTTATTAAATACTTTGGCCCTCACTTTTTTCATGGCCTTCATCTGGAAGTTCTGGACTGGAGATGTGTTGTACCAGAGAGAAATGAAGTGCACAAGGGACAGAATCCAATCTGGTCTTTAAAACAGCATTGTGCCCATGATCACAATAGTAATTAGATGAAGCTCCAGTTTTTTATAGTTAAAGTAAAATGTCTATCCTTTCACATGCTCCCAGATGCCTTTCTGAAAGAGACTGGTGGACACATTATCAACAACTCACCATGTGACATTTAGACAGGAGAGTACAATCCTTGAAAAGCCTCCCTCCCTCCAGCTCCAGTCCTAGCCATAATCACATCACTTTTGTACTTATTCACAGCCCTGAGACCTACGTAACATCTAGAGCCAGCCTGAGACACACCCAGCATCCACACATGCCATATGCACATGTGTTACCTGGCCCCTCCGTGACTCGGGTGGAGTTTAGAGTGTGACTGTTTGAGGTTGTGGACAGGTGTCTTTTATACTGATAACAAGTTCAAACAGGTGCCATTAATACAGGTAACGAGTGGAGGACAGAAGAGCCTCTTAAAGAAGAAGTTACAGGTCTGTGAGAGACAGGAATCTTGCTTGTTTGTAGGTGACCAAATACTTATTTTCCACCATAATTTGCAAATAAATCCATTGAAAATCCTACATTGTGATTTTCTGGATTTTTGTTTCTCATGTTGTCTGTCATAGTTGAAGTGTAGCTATGATGAAAATTACAGGCCTCTCTCATCTTTTTAAGTGGGAGAACTTGCACAATTGGTGGCTGACTAAATACTTTTTTGCCCCACGGTATATGTCTACATTAGTTTACAGTGAGAAGAATAACAGCCTGGGAAAGCTTCCAAATAATGGGGTGAAAATACTGAAAGTCTTTTTATGGTGTTGGGGGCTGTGTGGGGGTGGGTGGTTGTTATGGGGCTGTGTGGGGGTGGGTGGTTGTTATGGGGCTGTGTGGGGGTGGGTGGTTGTTATGGGGCTGTGTGGGGGTGGGTGGTTGTTATGGGGCTGTGTGGGGGTGGGTGGTTGTTATGGGGCTGTGTGGGGGTGGGTGGTTGTTATGGGGCTGTGTGGGGGTGGGTGGTTGTTATGGGGCTGTGTGGGGGTGGGTGGTTGTTATGGGGCTGTGTGGGGGTGGGTGGTTGTTATGGGGCTGTGTGGGGGTGGGTGGTTGTTATGGGGCTGTGTGGGGGTGGGTGGTTGTTATGGGGCTGTGTGGGGGTGGGTGGTTGTTATGGGGCTGTGTGGGGGTGGGTGGTTGTTATGGGGCTGTGTGGGGGTGGGTGGTTGTTATGGGGCTGTGTGGGGGTGGGTGGTTGTTATGGGGCTGTGTGGGGGTGGGTGGTTGTTATGGGGCTGTGTGGGGGTGGGTGGTTGTTATGGGGCTGTGTGGGGGTGGGTGGTTGTTATGGGGCTGTGTGGGGGTGGGTGGTTGTTATGGGGCTGTGTGGGGGTGGGTGGTTGTTATGGGGCTGTGTGGGGGTGGGTGGTTGTTATGGGGCTGTGTGGGGGTGGGTGGTTGTTATGGGGCTGTGTGGGGGTGGGTGGTTGTTATGGGGCTGTGTGGGGGTGGGTGGTTGTTATGGGGCTGTGTGGGGGTGGGTGGTTGTTATGGGGCTGTGTGGGGGGTGGGTGGTTGTTATGGGGCTGTGTGGGGGTGGGTGGTTGTTATGGGGCTGTGTGGGGGTGGGTGGTTGTTATGGGGCTGTGTGGGGGTGGGTGGTTGTTATGGGGCTGTGTGGGGGTGGGTGGTTGTTTGTCACATGTTTTCAATTCATGTCTGACTTGAATCAGAGCCCTGAATGCAAGTGGGGAACACTAAAAACGTTAATAGTTCATATTCTGACACCTGGAAGAGAGTGCCTTGACAGAGAAATCACAGCTGTAACACTACAAAGAGTTAGAGCGTTTGAATCAAAGGTCATTTTCATTTCCTATGGAAAATGGCAATAAAGAATTTAATTTATCTTTAATTCCTTCAGCCTCTTTCAATATGCCACAACCACTTACCATCTTACAGAGCGCAGCTCCCATACGATTACATTGCATACTGAAATGGTTTGAATCAATTACATGAGAAAGGTACTCCTATATGAACGTTAAGGAGGTCTACTATGGGAGAGATAGATTTCATGGCCTCTCCACAGATACACTATATCAGTGGTTCTCAGACCTCTCCTCAGATCCACTATATCAGTGGTTCTCAGACCTCTCCACAGATCCACTATATCAGTGGTTTTCAGACCTCTCCACAGATCCACTATATCAGTGGTTCTCAGACCTCTCCTCAGATCCACTATATCAGTGGTTCTCAGACCTCTCCCCAGATCCACTATATCAGTGGTTCTCAGACCTCTCCTCAGATCCACTATATCAGTGGTTCTCAGACCTCTCCCCAGATCCACTATATCAGTGGTTCTCAGACCTCTCCTCAGATCCACTATATCAGTGGTTCTCAGACCTCTCCACAGATCCACTATATCAGTGGTTCTCAGACCTCTCCACAGATCCACTATATCAGTGGTTCTGAGACCTCTCCACAGATCCACTATATCAGTGGTTCTCAGACCTCTCCCCAGATCCACTATATCAGTGGTTCTCAGACCTCTCCACAGATCCACTATATCAGTGGTTCTCAGACCTCTCCACAGATCCACTATATCAGTGGTTCTCAGACCTCTCCACAGATCCACTATAACAGTGGTTCTCAGACCTCTCCACAGATCCACTATATCAGTGGTTCTGAGACCTCTCCACAGATACACTATATCAGTGGTTCTCAGACCTCTCCACAGATCCACTATATCAGTGGTTCTCAGACCTCTCCACAGATCCACTATATCAGTGGTTCTCAGACCTCTCCACAGATCCACTATATCAGTGGTTCTCAGACCTCTCCTCAGATCCACTATATCAGTGGTTCTCAGACCTCTCCACAGATCCACTATATCAGTGGTTCTCAGACCTCTCCACAGATCCACTATATCAGTGGTTCTCAGACCTCTCCACAGATCCACTATATCAGTGGTTCTCAGACCTCTCCACAGATCCACTATATCAGTGGTTCTCAGACCTCTCCACAGATCCACTATATCAGTGGTTCTCAGACCTCTCCACAGATCCACTATAACAGTGGTTCTCAGACCTCTCCACAGATCCACTATATCAGTGGTTCGGAGACCTCTCCACAGATCCACTATATCAGTGGTTCTCAGACCTCTCCACAGATCCACTATATCAGTGGTTCTCAGACCTCTCCACAGATCCACTATATCAGTGGTTCTCAGACCTCTCCACAGATCCACTATATCAGTGGTTCTCAGACCTCCCCACAGATCCACTATATCAGTGGTTCTCAGACCTCTCCACAGATCCACTATAACAGTGGTTCTCAGACCTCTCCACAGATCCACTATATCAGTGGTTCGGAGACCTCTCCACAGATACACTATATCAGTGGTTCTCAGACCTCTCCACAGATCCACTATATCAGTGGTTCTCAGACCTCTCCACAGATCCACTATATCAGTGGTTCTCAGACCTCTCCACAGATCCACTATATCAGTGGTTCTCAGACCTCCCCACAGATCCACTATATCAGTGGTTCTCAGACCTCTCCACAGATCCACTATATCAGTGGTTCTCAGACCTCTCCTCAGATCCACTATATCAGTGGTTCTCAGACCTCTCCTCAGATCCACTATATCAGTGGTTCTGAGACCTCTCCACAGATCCACTATATCAGTGGTTCTCAGACCTCTCCACAGATCCACTATATCAGTGGTTCTCAGACCTCTCCACAGATCCACTATATCAGTGGTTCGGAGACCTCTCCACAGATACACTATATCAGTGGTTCTCAGACATCTCCACAGATACACTATATCAGTGGTTCGGAGACCTCTCCACAGATACACTATATCAGTGGTTCTCAGACCTCTCCACAGATACACTATATCAGTGGTTCTCAGACCTCTCCACAGATACACTATATCAGTGGTTCTCAGACCTCTCCACAGATACACTATATCAGTGGTTCTCAGACCTCCCCACAGATCCACTATATCAGTGGTTCTCAGACCTCTCCACAGATCCACTATATCAGTGGTTCTCAGACCTCTCCTCAGATCCACTATATCAGTGGTTCTCAGACCTCTCCTCAGATCCACTATATCAGTGGTTCTCAGACCTCTCCACAGATCCACTATATCAGTGGTTCTCAGACCTCTCCACAGATCCACTATATCAGTGGTTCTCAGACCTCTCCTCAGATCCACTATATCAGTGGTTCTCAGACCTCTCCACAGATCCACTATATCAGTGGTTCTCAGACCTCTCCTCAGATCCACTATATCAGTGGTTCTCAGACCTCTCCACAGATCCACTATATCAGTGGTTCTCAGACCTCTCCACAGATCCACTATATCAGTGGTTCTCAGACCTCTCCACAGATACACTATATCAGTGGTTCTCAGACCTCTCCACAGATCCACTATATCAGTGGTTCTCAGACCTCTCCACAGATCCACTATATCAGTGGTTCTGAGACCTCTCCACAGATCCACTATATCAGTGGTTCTCAGACCTCTCCACAGATACACTATATCAGTGGTTCTCAGACCTCTCCACAGATCCACTATATCAGTGGTTCTCAGACCTCTCCACAGATCCACTATATCAGTGGTTCTCAGACCTCTCCTCAGATCCACTATATCAGTGGTTCTGAGACCTCTCCACAGATCCACTATATCAGTGGTTCTCAGACCTCTCCACAGATCCACTATATCAGTGGTTCTCAGACCTCTCCACAGATCCACTATATCAGTGGTTCTCAGACCTCTCCACAGATACACTATATCAGTGGTTCTCAGACCTCTCCACAGATCCACTATATCAGTGGTTCTCAGACCTCTCCACAGATCCACTATATCAGTGGTTCTCAGACCTCTCCACAGATCCACTATATCAGTGGTTCTCAGACCTCTCCTCAGATCCACTATATCAGTGGTTCTCAGACCTCTCCACAGATCCACTATATCAGTGGTTCTCAGACCTCTCCACAGATCCACTATATCAGTGGTTCTCAGACCTCTCCACAGATCCACTATATCAGTGGTTCTCAGACCTCTCCTCAGATCCACTATATCAGTGGTTCTCAGACCTCTCCTCAGATCCACTATATCAGTGGTTCTCAGACCTCTCCTCAGATCCACTATATCAGTGGTTCTCAGACCTCTCCTCAGATCCACTATATCAGTGGTTCTCAGACCTCTCCTCAGATCCACTATATCAGTGGTTCTCAGACCTCTCCTCAGATCCACTATATCAGTGGTTCTCAGACCTCTCCTCAGATCCACTATATCAGTGGTTCTCAGACCTCTCCACAGATCCACTATATCAGTGGTTCTCAGACCTCTCCACAGATCCACTATATCAGTGGTTCTCAGACCTCTCCACAGATCCACTATATCAGTGGTTCTCAGACCTCTCCACAGATCCACTATATCAGTGGTTCTCAGACCTCTCCACAGATCCACTATATCAGTGGTTCTGAGACCTCTCCACAGATCCACTATATCAGTGGTTCTCAGACCTCTCCACAGATCCACTATATCAGTGGTTCTCAGACCTCTCCACAGATCCACTATATCAGTGGTTCTCAGACCTCTCCACAGATCCACTATATCAGTGGTTCTGAGACCTCTCCACAGATCCACTATATCAGTGGTTCTCAGACCTCTCCACAGATCCACTATATCAGTGGTTCTCAGACCTCTCCACAGATACACTATATCAGTGGTTTTCAGACCTCTCCACAGATACACTATATCAGTGGTTCTGAGACCTCTCCACAGATCCACTATATCAGTGGTTCTCAGACCTCTCCTCAGATCCACTATATCAGTGGTTCTCAGACCTCTCCACAGATCCACTATATCAGTGGTTCTCAGACCTCTCCACAGATACACTATATCAGTGGTTCTCAGACCTCTCCACAGATCCACTATATCAGTGGTTCTCAGACCTCTCCACAGATCCACTATATCAGTGGTTCTCAGACCTCTCCACAGATCCACTATATCAGTGGTTCTCAGACCTCTCCACAGATCCACTATATCAGTGGTTCTCAGACCTCTCCACAGATCCACTATATCAGTGGTTCTGAGACCTCTCCACAGATCCACTATATCAGTGGTTCTCAGACCTCTCCACAGATCCACTATATCAGTGGTTCTCAGACCTCTCCACAGATCCACTATATCAGTGGTTCTCAGACCTCTCCACAGATCCACTATATCAGTGGTTCTCAGACCTCTCCACAGATCCACTATATCAGTGGTTCTCAGACCTCTCCACAGATCCACTATATCAGTGGTTCTCAGACCTCTCCACAGATCCACTATATCAGTGGTTCTCAGACCTCTCCTCAGATCCACTATATCAGTGGTTCTGAGACCTCTCCACAGATCCACTATATCAGTGGTTCTCAGACCTCTCCACAGATCCACTATATCAGTGGTTCTCAGACCTCTCCACAGATCCACTATATCAGTGGTTCTCAGACCTCTCCACAGATCCACTATATCAGTGGTTCTCAGACCTCTCCACAGATCCACTATATCAGTGGTTCTCAGACCTCTCCACAGATCCACTATATCAGTGGTTCTCAGACCTCTCCACAGATACACTATATCAGTGGTTCTCAGACCTCTCCACAGATCCACTATATCAGTGGTTCTCAGACCTCTCCACAGATCCACTATATCAGTGGTTCTCAGACCTCTCCTCAGATCCACTATATCAGTGGTTCTCAGACCTCTCCTCAGATCCACTATATCAGTGGTTCTCAGACCTCTCCTCAGATCCACTATATCAGTGGTTCTCAGACCTCTCCTCAGATCCACTATATCAGTGGTTCTCAGACCTCTCCACAGATCCACTATATCAGTGGTTCTCAGACCTCTCCACAGATCCACACTATCAGTGGTTCTCAGACCTCTCCTCAGATCCACTATATCAGTGGTTCTCAGACCTCTCCCCAGATCCACTATATCAGTGGTTCTCAGACCTCTCCTCAGATCCACTATAACAGTGGTTCTCAGACCTCTCCACAGATACACTATATCAGTGGTTCTCAGACCTCTCCACAGATCCACTATATCAGTGGTTCTCAGACCTCTCCACAGATCCACTATATCAGTGGTTCTCAGACCTCTCCCCAGATCCACTATATCAGTGGTTCTCAGACCTCTCCACAGATCCACTATATCAGTGGTTCTCAGACCTCTCCACAGATCCACTATATCAGTGGTTCTCAGACCTCTCCTCAGATCCACTATATCAGTGGTTCTCAGACCTCTCCACAGATCCACTATATCAGTGGTTCTCAGACCTCTCCACAGATCCACTATATCAGTGGTTCTCAGACCTCTCCACAGATCCACTATATCAGTGGTTCTCAGACCTCTCCACAGATCCACTATATCAGTGGTTCTCAGACCTCTCCACAGATACACTATATCAGTGGTTCTCAGACCTCTCCACAGATACACTATATCAGTGGTTCTCAGACCTCTCCACAGATCCACTATATCAGTGGTTCTCAGACCTCTCCTCAGATCCACTATAACAGTGGTTCTCAGACCTCTCCACAGATACACTATATCAGTGGTTCTCAGACCTCTCCTCAGATCCACTATATCAGTGGTTCTCAGACCTCTCCACAGATCCACTATATCAGTGGTTCTCAGACCTCTCCTCAGATCCACTATATCAGTGGTTCTCAGACCTCTCCTCAGATCCACTATATCAGTGGTTCTCAGACCTCTCCACAGATCCACTATATCAGTGGTTCTCAGACCTCTCCACAGATCCACTATATCAGTGGTTCTCAGACCTCTCCTCAGATCCACTATATCAGTGGTTCTCAGACCTCTCCACAGATACACTATATCAGTGGTTCTCAGACCTCTCCTCAGATCCACTATATCAGTGGTTCTCAGACCTCTCCACAGATACACTATATCAGTGGTTCTCAGACCTCTCCACAGATACACTATATCAGTGGTTCTCAGACCTCTCCACAGATCCACTATATCAGTGGTTCTCAGACCTCTCCACAGATCCACTATATCAGTGGTTCTCAGACCTCTCCACAGATCCACTATATCAGTGGTTCTCAGACCTCTCCACAGATCCACTATATCAGTGGTTCTCAGACCTCTCCACAGATCCACTATATCAGTGGTTCTCAGACCTCTCCACAGATCCACTATATCAGTGGTTCTCAGACCTCTCCACAGATCCACTATATCAGTGGTTCTCAGACCTCTCCACAGATCCACTATATCAGTGGTTCTCAGACCTCTCCACAGATCCACTATATCAGTGGTTCTCAGACCTCTCCACAGATCCACTATATCAGTGGTTCTCAGACCTCTCCACAGATCCACTATATCAGTGGTTCTCAGACCTCTCCACAGATCCACTATATCAGTGGTTCTCAGACCTCTCCTCAGATCCACTATATCAGTGGTTCTCAGACCTCTCCACAGATCCACTATATCAGTGGTTCTCAGACCTCTCTCAGATCCACTATATCAGTGGTTCTCAGACCTCTCCACAGATCACTATATCAGTGGTTCTCAGACCTCTCCACAGATCCACTATATCAGTGGTTCTCAGACCTCTCCACAGATCCACTATATCAGTGGTTCTCAGACCTCTCCACAGATCCACTATATCAGTGGTTCTGAGACCTCTCCACAGATCCACTATATCAGTGGTTCTCAGACCTCTCCACAGATCCACTATATCAGTGGTTCTCAGACCTCTCCACAGATCCACTATATCAGTGGTTCTCAGACCTCTCCTCAGATCCACTATATCAGTGGTTCTCAGACCTCTCCTCAGATCCACTATATCAGTGGTTCTCAGACCTCTCCACAGATCCACTATATCAGTGGTTCTCAGACCTCTCCACAGATCCACTATATCAGTGGTTCTCAGACCTCTCCACAGATACACTATATCAGTGGTTCTCAGACCTCTCCACAGATACACTATATCAGTGGTTCTCAGACCTCTCCACAGATACACTATATCAGTGGTTCTGAGACCTCTCCACAGATCCACTATATCAGTGGTTCTCAGACCTCTCCACAGATCCACTATATCAGTGGTTCTCAGACCTCTCCACAGATACACTATATCAGTGGTTCTCAGACCTCTCCACAGATCCACTATATCAGTGGTTCTCAGACCTCTCCACAGATACACTATATCAGTGGTTCTCAGACCTCTCCACAGATCCACTATATCAGTGGTTCTCAGACCTCTCCACAGATACACTATATCAGTGGTTCTCAGACCTCTCCACAGATCCACTATATCAGTGGTTCTCAGACCTCTCCACAGATCCACTATATCAGTGGTTCTGAGACCTCTCCACAGATCCACTATATCAGTGGTTCTCAGACCTCTCCACAGATACACTATATCAGTGGTTCTCAGACCTCTCCACAGATCCACTATATCAGTGGTTCTCAGACCTCTCCACAGATCCACTATATCAGTGGTTCTGAGACCTCTCCACAGATCCACTATATCAGTGGTTCTCAGACCTCTCCACAGATCCACTATATCAGTGGTTCTCAGACCTCTCCACAGATCCACTATATCAGTGGTTCTCAGACCTCTCCACAGATCCACTATATCAGTGGTTCTGAGACCTCTCCACAGATCCACTATATCAGTGGTTCTCAGACCTCTCCACAGATACACTATATCAGTGGTTCTCAGACCTCTCCACAGATCCACTATATCAGTGGTTCTCAGACCTCTCCACAGATCCACTATATCAGTGGTTCTGAGACCTCTCCACAGATCCACTATATCAGTGGTTCTCAGACCTCTCCACAGATCCACTATATCAGTGGTTCTCAGACCTCTCCTCAGATCCACTATATCAGTGGTTCTCAGACCTCTCCACAGATACACTATATCAGTGGTTCTCAGACCTCTCCACAGATACACTATATCAGTGGTTCTGAGACCTCTCCACAGATACACTATATCAGTGGTTCTGAGACCTCTCCACAGATACACTATATCAGTGGTTCTGAGACCTCTCCACAGATACACTATATCAGTGGTTCTGAGACCTCTCCACAGATACACTATATCAGTGGTTCTGAGACCTCTCCACAGATCCACTATATCAGTGGTTCTCAGACCTCTCCACAGATCCACTATATCAGTGGTTCTCAGACCTGTGATCCACTATATCAGTGGTTCTAGACCTCCCACAGATCCACTATATCAGTGGTTCTCAGACCTCTCCAGAGATCCACTATATCAGTGGTTCTCAGACCTCTCCACAGATACACTATATCAGTGGTTCTCAGACCTCTCCACAGATACACTATATCAGTGGTTCTCAGACCTCTCCTATAGAGACCTCCCACAGATCCACTATATCAGTGGTTCTGAGACCTCTCCACAGATCCACTATATCAGTGGTTCGGAGACCTCTCCACAGATACACTATATCAGTGGTTCTCAGACCTCTCCACAGATCCACTATATCAGTGGTTCTCAGACCTCTCCACAGATCCACTATATCAGTGGTTCTGAGACCTCTCCACAGATCCACTATATCAGTGGTTCTCAGACCTCTCCACAGATCCACTATATCAGTGGTTCTCAGACCTCTCCACAGATCCACTATATCAGTGGTTCTCAGACCTCTCCACAGATCCACTATATCAGTGGTTCTCAGACCTCTCCACAGATACACTATATCAGTGGTTCTCAGACCTCTCCACAGATCCACTATATCAGTGGTTCTGTACCTCTCCACAGATACACTATATCAGTGGTTCTGAGACCTCTCCACAGATCCACTATATCAGTGGTTCTCAGACCTCTCCACAGATACACTATATCAGTGGTTCTGAGACCTCTCCACAGATCCACTATATCAGTGGTTCTCAGACCTCTCCACAGATCCACTATATCAGTGGTTCTCAGACCTCTCCACAGATCCACTATATCAGTGGTTCTCAGACCTCTCCACAGATCCACTATATCAGTGGTTCTCAGACCTCTCCTCAGACAGATCCACTATATCAGTGGTTCTCAGACCTCTCCACAGATACACTATATCAGTGGTTCTGAGACCTCTCCACAGATACACTATATCAATGGTTCTCAGACCTCTCCACAGATCCACTATATCAGTGGTTCTGAGACCTCTCCACAGATACCACTATATCAGTGGTTCTCAGACCTCTCCACAGATCCACTATATCAGTGGTTCTCAGACCTCTCCACAGATACACTATATCAGTGGTTCTCAGACCTCTCCACAGATCCACTATATCAGTGGTTCTCAGACCTCTCCACAGATCCACTATAACAGTGGTTCTGAGACCTCTCCACAGATCCACTATATCAGTGGTTCTCAGACCTCTCCACAGATACACTATAACAGTGGTTCTCAGACCTCTCCACAGATCCACTATATCAGTGGTTCTCAGACCTCTCCACAGATCCACTATAACAGTGGTTCTCAGACCTCTCCACAGATACACTATATCAGTGGTTCTCAGACCTCTCCTCAGATCCACTATATCAGTGGTTCTCAGACCTCTCCACAGATCCACTATATCAGTGGTTCTCAGACCTCTCCACAGATACACTATATCAGTGGTTCTCAGACCTCTCCTCAGATCCACTATATCAGTGGTTCTCAGACCTCTCCTCAGAGCCACTCAGCGGTTCTATGTATTTGCTCTAATCCAGAGCTAGCACACCTGATTCAACTTGTCAACTAATCATCATGCCCTTGATTAGATTAATCAGGTGAGCTAGTGTAACAGTGTTGCCTCCGTCCCTCTCCTTGCCCCAACCTGGGCTCGAACCAGGGACCCTCTGTACACATCAACAACTGCCTCCCACTAAGCATCGTTACCATTCACTCCACAAAAGCCAGAGCAAGGGAAACTACTTCAAGGTCTTAGAACGAGTGAAATGCTACAAGCACGCACCGCTAATTAGCTAGCCATTTCACACCGGTTACATTACTTCAGGGCTGCCATAAAATAATGAAAAGCCTATGTACTAGACCAGACTGTATACGAGGCCAGACTTTATACTAGACCAGACTGTATACTAGACCAGACTGTATGCTCTACCAGACTGTATACTAGACCAGACTGTATACTAGACCAGACTGTATAATCGACCAGACTGTATACTAGACCAGACTGTATACTAGACCAGACTACATACTAGACCAGACTGTATATTGTACCAGACTGTATACTAGACCAGACTGTATACTAGACCAGACTGTATACTCTACCAGACTGTATACTAGACCAGACTGTATACTAGACCAGACTGTATACTAGACCAGACTGTATACTAGACCAGACTGTATACTAGACCAGACTGTATACTCTACCAGACTGTATACTAGACCAGACTGTATACTAGACCAGACTGTATACTAGACCAGACTGTATACTACCAGACTGTATACTAGACCAGACTGTATACTATACCAGACTGTATACAATACCAGACTGTATACTAGACCAGACTGTATACTAGACCAGACTGTGTACTATACCAGACTGTATATTGTACCAGACTGTGTACTATACCAGACTGTATACTAGACCAGACTGTACACTCTACCAGACTGTATACTAGACCAGACTGTGTACTAGACCAGACTGTGTACTATACCAGACTGTGTACTATACCAGACTGTGTACTTTACCAGACTGTGTACTGTACCAGACTGTGTACTATACCAGACTGTGTACTATACCAAACTGTGCACTAGACCAGACTGTGTATTATACCAGACTGTGTACTATACCAGACTGTATACTAGACCAGACTGTGTACTATACCAGACTGTATACTAGACCAGACTGTGTACTATACCAGACTGTATACTAGACCAGACTGTATACTAGATCAGACTGTATACTCGACCAGACTGTATATTAGACTAGACTGTGTACTATACCAGACTGTGTACTATACCAGGCTGTATACTCTACCAGACTGTATACTATACCAGACTGTATATTGTACCAGACTGTATACTAGACCAGACTGTATACTAGACCAGACTGTATACTCGACAAGACTGTATATTGTACCAGACTGTATACTAGACCAGACTGTATACTAGACCAGACTGTGTACAATAACATACTGTGTACTTGAGCAGACTGTATACTAGACCAGACTGTGTACTATACCAAACTGTGTACTATACCAGACTGTGTACTATACCAGACGGTGTACTATACCAGACTGTGTACTGGGCCAGACTGTGTACTATACCAGACTGTGTACTATACCAGACTGTGTACTATACCAGACTGTGTACTATACCAGACTGTGTACTGGGCCAGACTGTGTCCTATACCAGACTGTGTACTATACCAGACTGTGTACTATACCAGACTGTGTACTGGGCCAGACTGTGTACTATACCAGACTGTGTACTATACCAGACTGTGTACTGGGCCAGACTGTGTACTATACCAGACTGTGTACTATACCAGACTGTATACTAGACCAGACTGTATACTAGACCAGACTGTGTACTGGGCCAGACTGTGTACTATACCAGACTGTGTACTATACCAGACTGTGTACTTTACCAGACTGTGTACTATACCAGACTGTGTACTATACCAGACTGTGTACTATACCAGACTGTGTACTATACCAGACTGTGTACTTTACCAGACTGTGTACTATACCAGACTGTGTACTATACCAGACTGTGTACTATACCAGACTGTGTACTTTACCAGACTTCGTACTATACCAGACGGTGTACTATACCAGACTGTGTACTATACCAGACTGTGTACTTTACCAGACTGTGTACTATACCAGACTGTGTACTATACCAGACTGTGTACTATACCAGACTGTGTACTTTACCAGACTGTGTACTATACCAGACTGTGTACTATACCAGACTGTGTACTATACCAGACTGTGTACTTTACCAGACTGTGTACTATACCAGACTGTGTACTATACCAGACTGTGTACTATACCAGACCGTGTACTATACCAGACTGTGTACTTTACCAGACTGTGTACTATACCAGACTGTGTACTATACCAGACTGTGTACTATACCAGACTGTGTACTTTACCAGACTTCGTACTATACCAGACGGTGTACTATACCAGACTGTGTACTATACCAGACTGTGTACTTTACCAGACTGTGTACTATACCAGACTGTGTACTATACCAGACTGTGTACTTTACCAGACTTCGTACTATACCAGACGGTGTACTATACCAGACTGTGTACTATACCAGACTGTGTACTATACCAGACTGTGTACTATACCAGACTGTGTACTTTACCAGACTGTGTACTATACCAGACTGTGTACCAGACTGTGTACTTTACCAGACTGTGTACTATACCAGACCGTGTACTATACCAGACTGTGTACTTTACCAGACTGTGTACTATACCAGACTGTGTACTATACCAGACTGTGTACTATACCAGACTGTGTACTTTACCAGACTTCGTACTATACCAGACGGTGTACTATACCAGACTGTGTACTATACCAGACTGTGTACTTTACCAGACTGTGTACTATACCAGACTGTGTACTATACCAGACTGTGTACTATACCAGACTGTGTACTATACCAGACTGTGTACTATACCAGACTGTGTACTATACCAGACTGTGTACTATACCAGACTGTGTACTATACCAGACTGTGTACTTTACCAGACTTCGTACTATACCAGACGGTGTACTATACCAGACTGTGTACTTTACCAGACTTCGTACTATACCAGACCGTGTACTATACCAGACTGTGTACTTTACCAGACTGTGTACTATACCAGACTGTGTACTATACCAGACTGTGTACTATACCAGACTGTGTACTTTACCAGACTTCGTACTATACCAGACGGTGTACTATACCAGACTGTGTACTATACCAGACTGTGTACTATACCAGACTGTGTACTATACCAGACTGTGTACTATACCAGACTGTGTACTATACCAGACTGTGTACTATACCAGACTGTGTACTTTACCAGACTGTGTACTATACCAGACTGTGTACTATACCAGACTGTGTACTATACCAGACTGTGTACTATACCAGACTGTGTACTATACCAGACTGTGTACTATACCAGACTTTGTACTATACCAGACGGTGTACTATACCAGACTTCGTACTATACCAGACGGTGTACTATACCAGACTGTGTACTTTACCAGACTTCGTACTATACCAGACCGTGTACTATACCAGACTGTGTACTTTACCAGACGGTGTACTATACCAGACTGTGTACTATACCAGACTGTGTACTATACCAGACGGTGTACTATACCAGACTGTGTACTTTACCAGACGGTGTACTATACCAGACTGTGTACTATACCAGACTGTGTACTTTACCAGACGGTGTACTATACCAGACTGTGTACTATACCAGACGGTGTACTATACCAGACTGTGTACTGGGCCAGACTGAAGCCACCAGCCTCAGTCACTCCGCTGTGTGTACAGTACTGTACCATTTTGTATATGTATTTATTAGGGATCCCCATTAGCTGCAGCTTCTCTTCCTGGGGTCCAAACATATTATAGTACCTACGTTACATATAAAACAA
This sequence comes from Oncorhynchus keta, assembly GCF_023373465.1. Classification (NCBI taxonomy): domain Eukaryota; kingdom Metazoa; phylum Chordata; class Actinopteri; order Salmoniformes; family Salmonidae; genus Oncorhynchus; species Oncorhynchus keta. The sequence continues at coordinate 34,270,060 of NC_068452.1, read as the reverse complement.
TATATAAAACACTACATCATATAACCCAACATTCCATATCATGCTCAGCTGGATCTACAGTCTGTTTAGTTTAAAAATAGCAAAGCTTCCAATTAGACAGCAGGTTGGGCCGCTCTTCTCTCTGGGATAGCCATTAGGAAGGAGGTGTGTGAGAGCCATGCCAGCCCTGTGGTTACAGTATACAGGGAGAGGGAGCAGGATGCCTAATGACTGGTCTGTACTATGGTAATGTGTAGTTTATTGTGGAGCTTAATCTTCAGGCTGAATTCATAAGGTGTCCTATCAGGTTCACATGGAACAGCACTGAGGCAAATCCTTATAAAGACCATGCAGCAGGATGTATGGCTGACAGCAGCTGACATGTAACACCCTGTTTGGCTTGTAAGGCTAGATTGTAACTGCTCCTTTCCTTGTTTTACAGTTTCAGAAAATGCTTTAGTGGAAAAATGCAACACTGTAATGATGTCGCTGTAAATCTAGTGATGACTGGGGGAATGGTGGAGGGAGCGAAGGATGGAGGGAGCGGAGAGTGGACAAAGTGGAGGGTGGAAGGAGTGGAGGGTGGACGGAGTGGAGGTTGGAAGGAGTGGAGGGTGGAGGGGGTCATGACCAAAACCTCCTGCCACCTGAACAGTTTCTTCCCCCTTGCTGTGATCCTTACCAAAAGGCCATCTGGCCCACATAGAGACTAAAGGACTATGCACTCTATGCTGTACACAGCATCAACACATCTCTGAACTGTTCACAAATTAACTGCACTATACTGCATCATAATCTGTCCATCTCTTTGCATTTAGATATATTCATACTAATACTGTAAATGTGTACATCCACCGTATATCCACTGAACATTTGCATATCTTCCCATTCTCTTATAGCTCTATGCTCACTACTAGTTGTATATAATGTATGTACGCGTTGTTTAAATGCCATTATCAATAGCAGCCCCAATTCACCAAGTACAATTCTGAGAATGTTTAAATGTACTTGGTGAATAAAGGTGATTTTGAAGTTATCGTTACTTATTGTGTATTTATTCCTTGTGTTATTCTATTCTATTTTCTATTCTATTCCATTCTATTCTATTATTACTTTTTCCCCTCTCTGCATTGTTGAGAACGGCCTGGAAGTAACAATTTCACTGTCTGTCTACCCCTGTTGTTTATGAAGCATGTGACAAATAGCTTTTTCTTTGTTTTGTTTTTGAGAGGGTACCACCAGGACGACTTCCCAAAACCTCAGCTGTCACAAAGGAGGGATTCAAAAACACTGAAAGTGAGAGAGAGGGAAAGGGAGAAGAAATGGAGAGGAAGAGGGAGAGGGAGAGAGAGGGAGAGAGAGGGAGAGAGAGGGAGAGAGAGGGAGAGAGAGGGAGAGAGGGAGAGAGGGAGAGAGAAGAAATGGAGAGGGAGAGTGAGAGGGAGAGAGGGAGAGAGAGGGAAAGGGAGAAGAAATGGAGAGTGAGAGGGAGAGAGGGAGAGAGGGAGAGAGAGGGAGAGAGAAGAAATGGAGAGAGAGGGAGAGAGGGAGAGAGAGAGAGAGAGGGAGAGAGAGGGAAAGAGAGAAGAAATTGAGAGGGAGAGTGAGGGGGAGAGGGAGAGAGAGGGAGAGAGAGGGAGAGAGAGGGAAAGGGAGTAGAAATGGAGAGGGAGAGTGAGAGGGAGAGAGGGAGAGAGGGAGAGAGAGGGAGAGAGAGGGAAAGGGAGTAGAATTGGAGAGGGAGAGAGGGAGAGAGGGAGAGAGAGGGAGATAGAGGGAAAGGGAGTAGAAATGGAGAGGGAGAGTGAGAGGGAGAGAGGGAGAGAGAGAGAGAGAGAGAGAGGGGAGAGAGAGGGAGAGAGAGGGAGAGAGAGGGAAAGGGAGTAGAAATGGAGAGGGAGAGTGAGAGGGAGAGAGGGAGAGAGGGAGAGAGAGGGAGAGAGGGAGAGAGAGGGAGAGAGAGGGAAAGGGAGTAGAAATGGAGAGGGAGAGTGAGAGGGAGAGAGGGAGAGAGAGGGAGAGAGAGGAGAGAGGGAGAGAGAGGGAGAGAGAGGGAAAGGGAGTAGAAATGGAGAGGGAGAGTGAGAGGGAGAGAGGGAGAGAGGGAGAGAGGGAGAGAGAGGGAAAGGGAGTAGAGAGGGAGAGAGGGAGAGAGGGAGAGAGAGGGAGAGAGGGAAAGGGAGTAGAAATGGAGAGGGAGAGTGAGGGGGAGAGGGAGAGAGAGGGAGAGAGAGGGAAAGGGAGTAGAGAGGGAGAGAGGGAGAGAGGGAGAGAGAGGGAGAGAGGGAAAGAGAGAAGAAATGGAGAGGGAGAGTGAGGGGGAGAGGGAGAGAGAGAGCGAGAGAATAGAGGGAAAGAAAGGTTTGTGGAGAGAGTGAGGTATAAACAAGGCAGTCAGTGGAGGAGTGGGGCAGAGTGATTCAGAGTTCAGTGGGTACATGCCACACACCAGTCACATTCCCCAGCTTGGCAGCCATGCGTGTTATATCTGTGTTGACAGACATGGTGAGGTGGTAAAAGACAGAGAGAGACAGGAGACGCTGCTCGAGAGGACGTGACCTATAATGGCGAGGTTTGACCCCAGTAGAACTTCTCACCCCTCTGAACCCTGTCTATTATCTGACCCCTGCATCAACATTTCTGGTCTAGAATAGATTGAAATGTTCCTGAGATCCACAACACAAAACCCCAACATCAAAAGGTCTGAAATGATCAACATTGTATTGTCCAAGTGAGCAGTAATGTCAATTTATAAAAGTCCATAATGTCACCAGACTGAACAATACCGAATTGCTGGATCTGAAAGTCTAACAGTGATGTTAACTTAATTGCACCCTTATCACCATATACTGCACTGTAGCTTTCCATATCCTTAATTGGAGAGGAATCTAAAAGCCTCTCTGTGACATGAATCTTAACAGTGTCTGGTAGTTGCTCTTCAATGCAATCACTTTCATTTATTCAATAAACAAACAACGTTCTCCACTGGGTCCTCCATAACTCAGTCTCTCTAAGCTGTTGATGTTTCCCATGGCAGAGGAAAGAGAGCAGAAATCTAAAACTATTCATATATTTACTTAACCTGCAGACACTTGTTTCATACTTTGATTGATCGAGTCATGGGGCAATTATGTGATTCCAGCGGAGGGACATTTCAGAACCACGTAAACAAGCCATTACATCTGAGCCTTTCCTTCCTCTGAACGATCCAAAACAAATATAGGTGTAGTTAGCGTTCTCCCCTCCCCTCACCGCAGACCCATATCCTGTTGGTCTTCCTGCCACTGCCCCGTAGGTACGTGTGTTGGGTTGCCCCTGGTCGTCCGCCTGTTTTTGGTTCATAACGACCTCCAGAACGACCTCTGGTGACCTCTGTAATGGGCAGGGCCGTGGGGGCTGTGGAGAACGGGCCCAACCGTCAGGTCTGCTTAATGGCAGGGTGGATGGAGAACAGAGGAAGGAAGGAAGGAAGTAGCAAATCTGAGAGAGTAGATGCTTCCCATGTGTCAGTGGCCCTGAGTGTCTTGATCATGACATTGGCCTCGACTGCAATACAAACACCAAATAAAGCAATATTTTACTCTACTGCCATGACAAATAAGAGAAACCCAGAGATGATAAGACAAGATCTTATCTGAAGGAGGGGATCTGTCACAAAGATTAGAATTTGAGTTTTGGAATTGAACCTGCCTCTGGTCTAGTAATTTACACTGAACAAAAATAGAATTGCAACATATAAAGTGCTAGTTCCATGTTTCATGAGCTGAAATAAAACATCCCAGAAATGTTCCATATGCACAAAAAGCTTATTTCTCTCAAATATTGTGCACAAATTTGTTTACACCCCTGTTAGTGAGCTGTTCTACTTGGCCAAGATAATCCATGCCCCTGACAGGTGTGACATATGAAGAAGCAGCATGATCATTACACAGGTGCACCTTGTAGTGGGGACCTTAAAAGGCCATTCTAAAATGTGCAGTTTTGTCACACAACACAATGCCAAAGATGTCTCAAGTTTTGAGGAAGAGTGCAATTGGCATGCTGACTAAAGGAATGTCCAGCTGAGCTGTTGCCAGAGAAGCTGCCTTGGTCGTTTTAGAGAATTTGGCAGGACGTACAACCGGACTAAAAACAGCAGACCGGCTGATAAAACTGAGGAGTGTCTGTCTGTAATAAAGAACTTTGTGTCAAAAAACTAATTCTGATTGGCTGTAACTGTAACTCAGTGAAATCGTGAGATTGTTGTATGTTGTGTCTATTATTTAGTTCAATATAGTTTACATGACCATAAACTGTAAGGAACAAGGGTAGTGCAGCTGTCAGCCATTGGTGTCCTCATCACCAAACTCTAAAGTGGATTATATACAGACCTGTGTTTCTGACTTGGTACTGAACCTTTATGAAAACCATATCAACTTGTTCTACATCCTAATGACAACCATATCAACTTGTTCTACATCCTAATGACAACCATATCAACTTGTTCTACATCCTAATGACAACCATATCAACTTGTTCTACATCCTAATGACAACCATATCAACTTGTTCTACATCCTAATGACAACCATATCAACTTGTTCTACATCCTAATGACAACCATATCAACGTGTTCTACATCCTAATGACAACCATATCAACTTGTTCTACATCCTAATGACAACCATATCAACTTGTTCTACATCCTAATGACAACCATATCAACTTGTTCTACATCCTAATGACAACCATATCAACTTGTTCTTCTACATCCAATCCTAATGACAACCATAATGACAACCATATCAACTTGTTCTACATCCTAATCAACTTGTTCTATGACAACCATATCAACTTGTTCTACATCCTAATCTAATGACAACCATATCAACTTGTTCTACATCCTAATGACAACCATATCAACATCCTAAAGACAACCATATCAACTTGTTCTACATCCTAATGACAACCATATCAACTTGTTCTACATCCTAATGACAACCATATCAACTTGTTCTACATCCTAATCTAATGACAACCATATCAACTTGTTCTACATCCTAATGACAACCATATCAACTTGTTCTACATCCTAATCTAATGACAACCATATCAACTTGTTCTACATCCTAATCTAATGACAACCATATCAACTTGTTCTACATCCTAATCTAATGACAACCATATCAACTTGTTCTACATCCTAATCTAATGACAACCATATCAACTTGTTCTACATCCTAATGACAACCATATCAACTTGTTCTACATCCTAATGACAACCATATCAACTTGTTCTACATCCTAATCTAATGACAACCATATCAACTTGTTCTACATCCTAATGACAACCATATCAACTTGTTCTACATCCTAATGACAACCATATCAACTTGTTCTACATCCTAATGACAACCATATCAACTTGTTCTACATCCTAATCTAATGACAACCATATCAACTTGTTCTACATCCTAATCTAATGACAACCATATCAACTTGTTCTACATCCTAATCTAATGACAACCATATCAACTTGTTCTACATCCTAATGACAACCATATCAACTTGTTCTACATCCTAATGACAACCATATCAACTTGTTCTACATCCTAATTTAATGACAACCATATCAACTTGTTCTACATCCTAATTTAATGACAACCATATCAACTTGTTCTACATCCTAATTTAATGACAACCATATCAACTTGTTCTACATCCTAATCTAATGACAACCATATCAACTTGTTCTTGGACTCAACCCTCGGTGAACCAGAAGAGGACAAATCCCTCTCAACCCGCAGCCAATCAGAACGTATGAATGTACTGTGATGATGACACACTTCTCAGTGACATACACGTTTCATTGAAACAGGCCCAGTTTGTGTAACATATAGATTGTTTATATCCTGTGGCGACACTCTGACATCACCAGCTTCAAGGATTAATTGTCTCACTTTTGTTCATATTGGTCCTACACCATCTCCTTACGGTCATTTAATAGTAGGTGATCTCTTATCTTAACACATATTGTGTGTGTCACATATCCTTCCATTCATACAGGATATCCAATCAAGTGTTGGCATTTGCTTAGGGGCATGTCCAATACTATAGGCCCACCAGGGATTCTACCCAGCAACACTCTGCTCACATGACCTCCTATCTAACTTCGGCCAGTGTTTCTGCTGCTCACACACTGTGTTTAATGTTATTTCCTGTGACTTGTAGCTCACCTGTCATATTGAGGGTCCCGGACCTGTTATAGCTGGCGCCTGAGGCTGTTGGATTGCATAGCCATCATGTCTGATAGTCTGGACACCCTTACAGCAGGCTGGGGCCACTCCTCACCCTTACAGCAGGCTGGGGCGACTCCTCACCCGTACAGCAGGCTGGGGCGACTCCTCACCCTTACAGCAGGCTGGGTCGACTCCTCACCCTTACAGCAGGCTGGGGCGACTCCTCACCCTTACAGCAGGCTGGGGCGACTCCTCACCCTTACAGCAGGCTGGGGCGACTCCTCACCCTTACAGCAGGCTGGGGCGACTCCTCACCCTTACAGCAGGCTGGGGTGACTGGTGCAGGTGTAGAAGCACGGCGGCTAGGAAAAACTCCCTAGAAAGGCCAAAAACTAGGAAGAAACCTAGAGAGGAACCAGGCTATGAGGGGTGGCCAGTCCTCTTCTGTCTGTGCCGGGTGGAGACGATAACAGAACATGGCCAAGATGTTCAAATGTTCATAAATGACCAGCATGGTCAAATAATAATAATCACAGTAGTTATCGAGGCTGCAACAAGTCAGCACCTCAGGAGTAAATGTCAGTTGGCTTTTCATAGCCGATCATTAAGAGTATCTCTACCACTCCTGCTGTCTCTAGAGAGTTGAAAACAGCAGGTCTAGACTAACACAATTATCTTACCACCATGGCGTGGCTCGAAGCTGCAGAGAGAGAGAAACAGGGACAGCGAGAGAAAGCGAGGGAGAGAGAGAGAGAATGAGAGAGCGAGAGGGACAGTAGGGAGAGAGAAAGAGAGCGTTATGGAGTGGTTACAAGACGAGACGTGTTGACTTTGAGTCATTATCAGTCTCCCCTCCAGCCACAATAATCAAGATCAGAGGTAGTGGTATACTCTATCAGGGCTGCTCACTGACCTACAATGTCAGAGATACAGATGAGTCAGTCACACTCACCTGGAGAGAGAGAGCAAGATACAGAGAGAGATACAGAGAAAGATAGAGAGAGAGAGAGAGAGAGAGAGAGAGAGAGAGAGAGAGAGAGAGAGAGAGAGAGAGAGAGAGAGAGAGAGAGAGATAGAAAGAGAGAGAGACACAGAGACAGAGAGAGACAGAGACACAGAGAGAGATACAGAGAAAGATAGAAAGAGAGAGAGAGAGAGACAGAGAGAGACAGAGAGACTGAGAGAGACAGTTTCGTTCAAGTATGATCCAGGAAGTTGCGTTTTGTTGTGAGATTAGGTCACTAAATGAAACATCTGCTATCACTAGCACACACACTGTACAGTACGCCTTAAAGATGACCGTTTTACAGCACAATATCAGTCATAAATGTGTTGGACTGGACTGGGCTGCTTGATGTGAATTACTGCAGTGAGCAGCGATCACATCTTTCTGCTCTGCTCTCACCTGATCTGAAAAGGCCATCAGCCATCAGGCTGCCCTCAGACTAGGGTCAGAACCTCCGAGCCTCAGCAGAGCCTTGTAAACCTGTTCTCTAGGAGACATGGTGTTTACGATAGACCTGGGAGAGAGGCCCACACCTGAAAACCATTCATATCCCTCCCTTCTCTCTAAAAATGTCATCAGTCGAGCATCATAAGAACCCTGTCAGACAGCTCCTCCAGTCTATTTGTCTATAAACAGAGGTGTCGGCTAGCGTGTGTTTGTTTATTTCCCCAGTGCTTTGGGTATCCTCAACACAAAATAGCTATTTATGAGTTTTGGATGCACTCTCTAATCTATGTATGTAATCTAGGCCCCAAAACTCCCACAATGATACGAGTGATGGAAACCTACACCCCGTAAACCTCATAACCACAACACACCCTGTTACAGGAGAATATTCCTGCAACCAAGGAACTTAGTAGAGTATTTGAGGTTTAAAAAGGCATCTGAAGTTTGTAATTTCCACTGAAATGTCTGACTTGATTTTCCCTTACGGGAAATGTATCAACCCCTCCAACAATCTCCATTAATTATAATCCACATAATAATTCACATTTTCTGTTGCTCAAATTAACATAGTAAACATGGATACCATGATTTCTTCTTTGAATTTCTACAAACAGTGGTTTGTAAGTTTGTTGATTCATCACACATGGAAATATTCACATATGGGCAAAATTATCAAAATAGTAGTTTGTTTGTCCGGATAATGATAATGAATGACCAAACGTCCTGTGGAGCAGGTGTCTGCAGCACAGACCTACAGGTTCTCTCACCAGGCTTTGGGGAGCCCTGCTCTGCTCTGATTCCTGAGTTGGTTCAATGTGGATACAGAGCCCATTAACCCCAGTATGACCTCCACCTCTCCTGCCCCATAACTCCCAGTTACAGTAACTAGGCCCTGGCCTCCATGCTCTCTATGGAAACGTACCTGAGTGTGAGCTCTCCATCACTATTTCATTTATCCCTGAATCACTCTCTCACTTTTCTTCCCCACTCTCTCTCTTTATAGACTGACCCATCGCAACGGACACTCTTTCTTTGGGTCCATTTTAAACTGGGATTTTATCAAACATAATATTCTAGATTCTCACAGGAGATATTATCTGAGATATCCAAACAGAATACAGAGTAGAGTAGAGGATATATCACACTGTGAACAGAGCCTATACATCAAGCCATAGTACACGCCATGGGCCTTCACTGTGATAAATATACACCAGGCCTTAACAATGTTTGAAGATGGTACAAAAATAATACTTTTCACTGGTTATCCCAGTGGGACTTAGATGCATTGGGTGTTTAAAGTAAACGGCTTATCTTTGGACATGTCATTTATCAGGGGATCAACTCAGTCCCTGATTGAATAAGTGTTTTCATGAAGACAGAGGGCCACCCTCCTCGGTGCGTAATGAGAAGCAGACCAGTGAAGAAACTGAAGCCTCCAGGACTGCTCTACTGTATGAGACTCAGCGCACGCATGCACACGCACACACACGCACACACACACACGCACATACACACGCATGCACACGCACACACACGCACGCACGCACGCACGCTCGCACGCACGCACGCACGCACGCACGCACGCACGCACGCACGCACGCACGCACACACACACACACACACACACACACACACACACACACACACACACACACACACACATCTGACAACAACCTGTCCTGTTTCAGCTCTACTGTCCTGGCAGCAGGTTTCAGTGTTTACAGGGAAAGATAGAGAGGGAGACCAAGAGAGAGAGACAGAGAGCGAGATGGAGATGGAGAGAGCCACAGACATAGAGAGACACTCATCTCTACCCCATAGATTGAGACACTTAACTCAGAGACAAAGAGGTCCAGACCCTCCTCAGGGAGCCGTTCACTGAATGGAACAGAGACACAGAGAAAATGGAATGTGTGTGCATGAATGAATGCATGTGTATGGCAGATTGAAACACATATCAATACATCTAAGTGACCAGCTGTGCAGCGACACACACACACACACACACACACACACACACACACACACACACACACACACACACACACACACACACACACACACACACACACACACACACACACACACACACACACACACACACACACACACACACACACACACACAGCAGCATCATAAACCCTAAAGGGTGTATATTCAGGCTCATTAGTGGTCAGGTAGGGGGGGACTAAAAGGAAAGGGGCACAGGCCATTACAGGAAGTACCTGCATCTCACTCTGCAGCCCACCACTCTATTCCACCTCCCCCATCCCCCATCCTCTATCCTCTCACCCATCACATTCACGTAGAAGAACCTCTATACCATCTCCTTAAAAGCTCTCTCTGCCTTATCAGTGGGGAGAGAGGGTGGGGGTCTGCAGTGGGGAGAGAGGGTGGGGGTCTGCAGTAGGGAGAGAGGGGTAAAGTGGTCTCAGGAGAAAACTGCAGCAGTGACTCAGCCTCAACACACTAGTGAGTAACACAGGCTTGCCAGGCCTATTATCAGTACAACAAGGGTGTGGGCTGAGTTAGAAAGAGGGATGACGGAAAGAACCACATAATCAGTCAAATGTCCTACAATGAGTCTTATGATGGCCATTATGGTCTAAAGAGTTACAGTATACAGATGTGATGCTCATCCACAGAATAGTAGGAGAGAAGTGGGCATGAAAATCAATACAGTACTTGACTCAGAGGGGAGTAACTTTATGTGTCTCTGTGTGTCACAACGGTCTCTGGCAAATGAATCGTATGACATTCTAACATGAAATGGAGTGTGGTGGCATGTGGTCCACATACTGTGCTTTCAGAAAGTATTCAGGCCCTTTGACTTTTTCCACATTTTGTTACGTTACAGCCTTATTCTAAAATTAATTACATCGGAATTAAAACAAAAAAATTCCCCCCTTTTTTCCCTCATTAATCTACACACAATATTTTGAATCAGGCCTCTTCTCTTTAGTTCCGATCTCTCAGTCAGGCTCGGCATCGGTCATCATAATATCACACAACAGAGTCTGGGAGAGAGTACACAGAACATCCCTTTTTCCCCACCAATCCTAAAGGGGAAAGCCCAGTGCCAACGCAGCATTGTTCCTAATCCCGAAACCAAGACAGTGAGGAACAGGGGTTTTCATTTTAAAAAAGGACCCATGTGGCCATGCTTATAGATGATAAACACACTGATACACACAGAGACACCACACAGCCAGTTTCACACGTGTCTCCACTGTACATGCAAGAGTAGAAGTATGTGTGTGATAATGTACTGCGCTATACTGCATGATGTGGTCCACCAAAGAGTGTGTGTGAATGTGACTTATATCAAACTGTCTTTTAGAATAAATGAACATATGTGAGGGAGAGCTGGTACAGTAAGATGTGAGGGAGAGCTGGTACAGTAAGATGTGAGGGAGAGCTGGTACAGTAAGATGTGAGGGAGAGCTGGTACAGTAAGATGTGAGGGAGAGCTGGTACAGTAAGATGTGAGGGAGAGCTGGTACAGTAAGATGGTGAGGGAGAGCTGGTACAGTAAGATGTGAGGGAGAGCTGGTACAGTAAGATGTGAGGGAGAGCTGGTACAGTAAGATGTGAGGGAGAGCTGGTACAGTAAGATGTGAGGGAGAGCTGGTACAGTAAGATGTGAGGGAGAGCTGGTACAGTAAGATGTGAGGGAGAGCTGGTACAGTAAGATGTGAGGGAGAGCTGGTACAGTAAGATGGTGAGGGAGAGCTGGTACAGTAAGATGGTGAGGAAAGGGAGTGGCTGCATCCTCCTCTCTTCCATGAATACTTAACAGACAAACAAACCCCCAGGTCAATGCAGCCTAATTCTCTCTCACCGCTGCCTGCCCCTGCTTGGCTGTAGTGCTGCCAGCCTGGTGCTAGTGGTGCCAGCATCACACTGTGATGAATGATCCAGCTCTGCAGCTGAGGGCTGGCAGTAGCCCAGGGTGACTCACCATGCCTCTCTATCTACGGGCACTGTGCCCCCCTCCACACGTTGCCTGGCCCCGGGCATCTGCACCCCCTATTCCCCCGGCAGATTAGTCAGAGAGGCCGCTCTGAAGGAAGAAAGAATAAAAGAAAGAGGAAATTCATGAAATGAAAGTGCAGCCAGCCACCAGGAGCCTGCTGAGCGTACACTGATGGCACACCTGATATGATTTAGGGGTTTTCATCTAGGAAAGGTACTATGCTTTTTATACACACACGTGTGTGTATATATATATATATGAGTGAGAGAGAGAGATGTGAGCTGAAAGAGAGAGCGAGAGAGAGATGTGAGCTGAGGGAGAGAGAGTGAGAGAGTGAGAGAGAGAGAGAGATGTGAGCTGAGAGAGAGAGAGAGAGAGAGAGAGAGAGAGAGAGAGAGAGAGAGAGAGAGAGAGAGAGAGAGAGAGAGAGCAAGAGGTAGAGAGAGAGAAAGAGGCATAGAGAGAGAGAGAGGTAGAGAGAGAGAGGTAGAGAGAGAGAGAGGTAGAGAGAGATGGAGAGAGAGAGAGAGAGAGAGAGAGAGAGAGAGAGAGAGAGAGGTAGAGAGAGAGAATGAGGTAGAGAGAGAGAGAGAGAGAGAGAGAGAGAGAGCTGGTTAAAGGACTAATGTTAACACCTGTCACCTGTCTTTGTGCTGAGCCTGACTCCAGTCTGTTGTATTTCCTCCCTCCCTCCCTCCCTCACACACACACACACACAGCATCAAAGTGTCAAACTAGACTGGGTGATCTCTTCCACATGTCTAACATTATGAAACAGGTTTTGAATCAAATCAATTCAAATCAAATGTTATTGGTCACATAATCATGGTTAGCAGATGTTAATGCAAGTGAGAGACTGACTATGGAGAAGGAATGTTCATTATGTCTGTGTTGACTGAATGACCCTTATGTCTGAACTATGACACATCTTGAAGCCTGTTGGAGAGGAAGCTGGTCCATAACATGTCTCAGTGTGGTTTCATTCTAAGGTTATAGGTCATTCAGCTGGTCTACATGGTCCATAACATGTCTCAGTGTGGTTTCATTCTAAGGTTATAGGTCATTCAGATGGTCTACATGGTCCATAACATGTCTCAGTGTGTTTCATTCTAAGGTTATAGGTCATTCAGCTGGTCTACATGGTCCATAACATGTCTCAGTGTGTTTCATTCTCAGGTTATGGGTCATTCAGCTGGTTTACATGGTCCACAACATGTCTCAGTGTGGTTTCATTCTAAGGTTATAGGTCATTCAGATGGTCTACATGGTCCATAACATGTCTCAGTGTGTTTCATTCACAGGTTATGGGTCATTCAGCTGGTCTACATGGTCCACAACATGTCTCAGTGTGGTTTCATTCTAAGGTTATGGGTCATTCAGCTGGTCTACATGGTCCACAACATGTCTCAGTGTGGTTTCATTCTAAGGTTATAGGTCATTCAGCTGGTCTACATGGTCCATAACATGTCTCAGTGTGTTTCATTCTCAGGTTATGGGTCATTCAGCTGGTCCACATGGTCCATAACATGTCTCAGTGTGGTTTCATTCTAAGGTTATAGGTCATTCAGCTGGTCTACATGGTCCATAACATGTCTCAGTGTGTTTCATTCACAGGTTATGGGTCATTCAGCTGGTCTACATGGTCCACAACATGTCTCAGTGTGGTTTCATTCTCAGGTTATGGGTCATTCAGCTGGTCTACATGGTCCATAACATGTCTCAGTGTGGTTTCATTCTAAGGTTATGGGTCATTCAGCTGGTCTACATGGTCCATAACATTTCTCAGTGTGGTTTCATTGTAAGGTTATAGGTCATTCAGCTGGTCTACATGGTCCATAACATACACTTGGTTAGCAGATTATTTTATTTCCTTCACACAGACCCTCTATCTCAAACCCCCACATGCATGAACGTACCAGCGTTCTCACACATCCAAACAGGCATGGAGGCACTACAGAACAATTGTGGCAAGGCGAGTCGAAGTTGACAGCCAGGCTTGGACAAAGTTAAATTCATCTTTTAAGAAAACCAGGTAGTAGTAGGCATCCATAAGGTTGGGTCATTAGTAGAGAACAGACTGACTCTCAGTTCCAACCTGTCCTTTCATCTGTCTGTTTATTCAGAAAAGAGCCAGCGTCAAGGGAACTGGAGTGTTACTGCATGGCAACGTGGTAATAGAACTGTGTGCATGTGTGCATGTGTGACAGAGTGGGTTACCTTAAGTCTACGTCTGGTAAAGAGACATATTTTGTGTACAGGAGGTGAGAATGAGTGAGTTGGTGCCAAAGTATGTGTCTATAGGAGAGTGTGTATATTTGGCTTGTCGTTTGATCCATCATGTTTGGTTCTGCCTGCGAGCCAGGTTTTCCCGGCCACCTTAACACAGAAAAATAAACCTTGGAAATGAGTAAATCATTTATTTTCCTCCAAGCCCTTTGAGTTCTCCAATGACCCGTGTCAGAATGCAGAGCCTTGTTGAGTTAGTCTCCCTCTCTCCCTCTCTCCTATTCTCTCTTCTCTCTTTCTCTCCTATCCTCTCCTCTCTTCTCTCTCTCCTATCCTCTCTCCCCTCACAGCAGCAGACCCATCTGAGAGCATTTACACCCCGTACATTCCCTGAAAGGTTAAATCACAGCCCCCTGACAATGTGCAATCATGCTGAAAATAACGTCCCCTAGCTTTTGATTGTGAATGATTTCCAGAACATACAAATCAAATGACTAGAGAGTATGATATACAACTAAAATCGAAGACACATATTAAATATAAGTACAGTACATAAGGGGAGAGTGGGCTACATCTTGTTGGCTGAAATCGGAGCCTTCTATAAATTAGACCTCCTTTCACTTAATACAGTAAGTCACTGCCTCTACAGTAAATTCGCACCAAACACTTATTTAACCCAATCTGCTAAATTACTTCTCAAATCAGGTAGGCTCATTCCCCACGCTATTGTTAATAAATGATATATTAATTGAAGGGCAAAGGTCAAGGTTACCTCATCCCTGCAGTGAATGGGCTTCATTGCCTGTCTAACCCATGTTTATAAATAACGACAGCCCACGTTGAGCAGCCAAGAAACTAGGGGACTGACACTCAACATCCTTGGCCTCTCTTGTGACTTGTGAGAAAGTAATTTCAAATGAATGAGTCGTATGAAAATGTATGTGAAAGTGTATGTATGTGTGTATTCCTGAAGATCTGACTGAAGATCCAGTGAGACTGGCTGTGAGAGCTGTGAGAGAGTTGGAGCAGCAGGGGGAACTGATTGGATAACCCGATATGAAAGGTTGAAGCAGAATGTTTCTTTAGGGATCAATTCCCTCCTATTCCCCAAGACAAGCCTGCTGGAAACAATAAAACCTGTGAGTCATACAGTATCACCACACAGAATACACTGACGACATGGAGAGAGAGTCATCATACAGAATACACTGACAACATGGAGAGAGAGTCATCATACAGAATACACTGACAACATGGAGAGAGAGTCATACAGTATAATCATACAGAATACACTGACTACATGGAGAGAGAGTCATACAGTATCATCATACAGAATACACTGACTACATGGAGAGAGAGTCATCATACAGAATACACTGACAACATGGAGAGAGAGTCATCATACAGAATACACTGACAACATGGAGAGAGAGTCATACAGTATCATCATACAGAATACACTGACAACATGGAGAGAGAGTCATCATACAGAATACACTGACAACATGGAGAGAGAGTCATACAGTATCATCATACAGAATACACTGACTACATGGAGAGAGAGTCATCATACAGAATACACTGACAACATGGAGAGAGAGTCATCATACAGAATACACTGACAACATGGAGAGAGAGTCATACAGTATCATCATACAGAATACACTGACTACATGGAGAGAGAGTCATCATACAGAATACACTGACAACATGGAGAGAGAGTCATACAGTATCACCATACAGAATACACTGACAACATGGAGAGAGAGTCATCATACAGAATACACTGACAACATGGAGAGAGAGTCATACAGTATCATCATACAGAATACACTGACAATATGGAGAGAGAGTCATCATACAGAATACACTGACAACATGGAGAGAGAGTCATACAGTATCATCATACAGAATACACTGACTACATGGAGAGAGAGAGAAATACAGTATCACCATACATAATACACTGACTACATGGAGAGAGAGAGAGAGTCATACAGTATCATCATACATAATACACTGACAACATGGGGAGAGAGTCACCATACAGAATACACTGACTACATGGATAAAGAGAGAAATACAGTATTACCATACATAATACACTGACTACATGGAGAGAGAGTCACCATACAGAATACACTGACAACATGGGGAGAGAGTCACCATACAGAATACACTGACTACATGAAGAGTCATACAGTATCACCATACAGTATCACCATACAGAATACACTGACAACATGGGGAGAGTATCACCATACAGAATACACTGACTACATGGAGAGAGAGAGTCATACAGTATCACCATACAGAATACACTGACTACATGGAGAGTCATACAGTATCACCATACAGAATACACTGACAACATGGGGAGAGAGTCACCATACAGAATACACTGACAACATGGAGAGAGAGTCATCATACAGAATACACTGACTACATGGAGAGTCATACAGTATCACCATACAGTATCACCATACAGAATACACTGACAACATGGGGAGAGAGTCACCATACAGAATACACTGACTACATGGAGAGAGAGAGTCATACAGTATCACCATACAGAATACAATGACTACATGAAGAGTCATACAGTATCACCATACAGTATCACCATACAGAATACACTGACAACATGGGGAGAGAGTCACCATACAGAATACAATGACTACATGGAGAGAGAGAGTCATACAGTATCACCATACAGAATACACTGACTACATGGAGAGAGAGAGTCATACAGTATCACCATACAGAATACACTGACTACATGGAGAGAGAGAGTCATACAGTATCACCATACAGAATACACTGACTACATGGAGAGTCATACAGTATCACCATACAGAATACACTGACAACATGGGGAGAGAGTCACCATACAGAATACAATGACTACATGAAGAGTCATACAGTATCACCATACAGTATCACCATACAGAATACACTGACAACATGGGGAGAGAGTCACCATACAGAATACACTGACTACATGGAGAGAGAGAGTCATACAGTATCACCATACAGAATACACTGACTACATGGAGAGTCATACAGTATCACCATACAGAATACACTGACTACATGGAGAGAGAGAGTCATACAGTATCACCATACAGAATACACTGACGACATGGAGAGTCATACAGTATCACCATACAGAATACACTGACTACATGGAGAGAGAGAGTCATACAGTATCACCATACAGAATACACTGACTACATGGAGAGTCATACAGTATCACCATACAGAATACACTGACTACATGGAGAGTCATACAGTATCACCATACAGAATACACTGACTACATGGAGAGAGAGAGTCATACAGTACCACCATACAGTATCACCATACAGAATACACTGACGACATGGAGATTCGTACAGTATCACCATACAGAATACAATGACTACATGAAGAGTCATACAGTATCACCATACAGTATCACCATACAGAATACACTGACAACATGGGGAGAGAGTCACCATACAGAATACACTGACTACATGGAGAGAGAGAGTCATACAGTATCACCATACAGAATACACTGACTACATGGAGAGAGAGAGTCATACAGTATCACCATACAGAATACACTGACTACATGGAGAGTCATACAGTATCACCATACAGAATACACTGACTACATGGAGAGAGAGAGTCATACAGTATCACCATACAGAATACACTGACGACATGGAGATTCGTACAGTATCACCATACAGAATACACTGACTACATGGAGAGAGAGAGTCATACAGTATCACCATACAGAATACACTGACGACATGGAGAGTCATACAGTATCACCATACAGAATACACTGACGACATGGAGAGAGAGAGAAATACAGTATTACCATACATAATACACAGACTACATGGAGAGAGAGAGTCATACAGTATCACCATACAGAATACACTGACTACATGGAGAGTCATACAGTATCACCATACAGAATACACTGACTACATGGAGAGAGAGTCATACAGTATCACCATACAGAATACACTGACGACATGGAGAGAGAGAGAAATACAGTATTACCATACATAATACACAGACTACATGGAGAGAGAGAGTCATACAGTATCACCATACAGAATACACTGACTACATGGAGAGTCATACAGTATCACCATACAGAATACACTGACTACATGGAGAGAGAGAGTCATACAGTATCACCATACAGAATACACTGACTACATGGAGATTCATACAGTATCACCATACAGAATACACTGACTACATGGAGAGAGAGAGTCATACAGTATCACCATACAGTATCACCATACAGAATACACTGACTACATGGAGAGTCATACAGTATCACCATACAGAATACAATAACTACATGGAGAGAGAGAGAGTCAAACAGTATCACCATACAGAATACACTGACTACATGGAGAGAGAGAGAGAGTCAAACAGTATCACCATACAGAATACACAGACTTCATGGAGAGTCATACAGTATCACCATACAGAATACACTGACTACATGGAGAGAGAGAGTCATACAGTATCACCATACAGAATACACTGACTACATGGAGATTCATACAGTATCACCATACAGAATACACTGACTACATGGAGAGAGAGAGTCATACAGTATCACCATACAGTATCACCATACAGAATACACTGACTACATGGAGAGTCATACAGTATCACCATACAGAATACACTGACTACATGGAGAGAGAGTCATACATTATCACCATACAGAATACACTGACTACATGGAGAGAGAGAGAGAGTCAAACAGTATCACCATACAGAATACACAGACTTCATGGAGAGTCATACAGTATCACCATACAGAATACACTGACTACATGGAGAGAGAGTCATACATTATCACCATACAGAATACACTGACTACATGGAGAGAAGTCATACAGTTTCACCATACAGAATACACTGACTACATGGAGAGAGAGAGTCATACAGTTTCACCATACAGAATACACTGACTACATGGAGAGAGAGAGAGTCATACAGTTTCACCATACAGAATACATTGACTACATGGAGAGAAGTCATACAGTTTCACCATACAGAATACACTGACTACATGGAGAGAGAGAGTCATACAGTTTCACCATACAGAATACACTGACTACATGGAGAGAATTCATACAGTTTCACCATACAGAATACATTGACTACATGGAGAGAGAGAGTCATACAGTTTCACCATACAGAATACACTGACTACATGGAGAGAAGTCATACAGTTTCACCATACAGAATACACTGACTACATGGAGAGAAGTCATACAGTTTCACCATACAGAATACATTGACTACATGGAGAGAAGTCATACAGTTTCACCATACAGAATACACTGACTACATGGAGAGAAGTCATACAGTTTCACCATACAGAATACACTGACTACATGGAGAGAGAGAGTTATACAGTTTCACCGTACAGAATACACTGACTACATGGAGAGAAGTCATACAGTTTCACCATACAGAATACACTGACTACATGGAGAGAAGTCATACAGTTTCACCATACAGAATACATTGACTACATGGAGAGAAGTCATACAGTTTCACCATACAGAATACACTGACTACATGGAGAGAAGTCATACAGTTTCACCATACAGAATACATTGACTACATGGAGAGAAGTCATACAGTTTCACCATACAGAATACACTGACTACATGGAGAGAAGTCATACAGTTTCACCATACAGAATACACTGACTACATGGAGAGAAGTCATACAGTTTCACCATACAGAATACACTGACTACATGGAGAGAAGTCATACAGTTTCACCATACAGAATACACTGACTACATGGAGAGAAGTCATACAGTTTCACCATACAGAATACACTGACTACATGGAGAGAAGTCATACAGTTTCACCATACAGAATACACTGACTACATGGAGAGAAGTCATACAGTTTCACCATACAGAATACACTGACTACATGGAGAGAGAGAGTCATACAGTTTCACCATACAGAATACACTGACTACATGGAGAGAAGTCATACAGTTTCACCATACAGAATACACTGACTACATGGAGAGAAGTCATACAGTTTCACCATACAGAATACACTGACTACATGGAGAGAAGTCATACAGTTTCACCATACAGAATACACTGACTACATGGAGAGAAGTCATACAGTTTCACCATACAGAATACACTGACTACATGGAGAGAGAGATATTACTGTACATCCTGAAGGATTTTATTTCACAGACTTTACCACCAACAATCATCTCTTCTCAACCACCAAAGTGGAACAAAATGTCGGAGCTTCATGGTAAGCCCTCAGGTTGGTCCACCAATACAACCAAGAACGTGTCACCTTCCTCTGGGAGGTCAGCCAATAAAATGTCAACCTCTTCAAAGGGTACTGGATTTATGGGGATGAAAAAAAGCCCTTAGCAGTTGAACAGGAGGTTAGGCCTTTAAAACGAAAACAGTACATGAGGTTTTGTGTAAAAAATGAATGCATCTATTAAAATTATTTTGAATGTATTCTTTACATTATCTCACTGAAAAAGTGCCATGGTTTTGCCCCCTTATGCCTCTTGGCCTTGTAGCCTTTCTAGAACATTGTATATACAATCTCTTTATAGAAAATTGTATATAAAAGCCCTTTCTAGAACAATGTATATATAAGCTCTTTATGGAACATTGTATATAAAAGCCCTTTATGGAACATTGTATATAAAAGCCCTTTCTAGAACAATGTATATATAAGCTCTTTATGGAACATTGTATATAAAAGCCCTTTATGGAACATTGTATATAAAAGCCCTTTATAGAACATTGTATATATAAGCTCTTTATGGAACATTGTATATAAAAGCCCTTTATGGAACATTGTATATAAAAGCCCTTTATGGAACATTGTATATAAAAGCCCTTTATAGAACATTGTATATAAAAGCCCTTTATAGAACATTGTATATAAAAGCCCTTTATAGAACAATGTATATATAAGCTTTTTCTAGAACATTGTATATAAAAGCCCTTAATAGAACATTGTATATAAAAGCCCTTTATAGAACAATGTATATATAAGCTCTTTCTAGAACATTGTATATAAAAGCCCTTTATAGAACATTGTACATATAAGCTCTTTATAGCTCCATATGGCAAACAGCTTAACAGAGCTGTGTTTGGGAAGCCTAATTACACCAATGTATAGTTAACCATTGCATGCTTACATTGACACTGAGTTCTCTTATCATGGATGGTGTGTACCGTATCAGTGCTGTTGGACTGAGATCAGAGAGGAGGGTTAGAAGAGACATTGCTCTTGGCCCTACTTGTTGACATGACTAGGACACTTCTCAATCAAACCCACCTCACAGTGCAACAGTACATTCCCTTAGCTATAGAGACCATCCCAGATGTTACGGAGCGGGATTGTGGAATCAGGTAGAGGCGTGGTACTTCATCCAAGACATGCAAACCCCCTCTCTGGCTCAGAGGAGCCCCTGGACTCAGCTGACAGATGGTAGTTAACACAGGTATCGCCTGTCAGGCAGAGCCAATCAAGCTCAGATCAAACAAAGAGGGAGATAATGGAGAGCTTCCCCATCCTGGCGCTGCATTGTCCTGGCTGCATTGTCCTGGCTACAAAAGGACCACAGTTATTTTCTGCTCCTCAGGGCCTGGAGGGAGACAATGACCCAGTGGGTCAGACACAGACAGAGACAGGACAGGGCTGGACACAAGCCACATGGACACTGGGTGATGATAGAGGCATTCTGAATGGACTCACCTGAGACCCAGCCAGCAGGCCTGTATAGTAGAGGCAGTCTGTAGGGTAACAATGTGCTGTATGGCCATGTCTGCAGTGTAGGGGCTGAATCTCTTGAATAACCATCTCTGCAGTGTGTATGTGAGGGGAAGGGGTGAGAAAAAGAGAGAGACAGAGAGATAGAGAGAGGAAGGGAGATAAAGAGAAAGAAAGAGAGAGGAGAGGAGAGGAGAGGCGCAGAGAGAGAACGTGAGACAGAGAGTAAGTGCGTGTCCAGCTAAGACGGACAGTATCATGACCATCTCTAAGAGGAGGGAGAGAAAAGGAGAGGAAAGGAGAGAGGGTGATAAAGAGAGATGGAGTCTGAGCTGTGCCCTGGCCGCCGGTGCAGGAGAGCATCTCGATCGATGGCAGCGCCCAGGGTTAGATTACAAATTGAGTTTAGCAAGGCTGCTTTTCCCCTCTTTATTTCCGCAGTATCCCCAACGAGGCTCCACTCCAGGCTATTTACGGTGCCCTCTGCCTGGGTAAGTTAATAATGGGGGCCCAGGCTCGATGCACTCCGATTGAGTCATTTGGCCAGGAATTACTCCGACACACACAATCAATCAGAGAGTGGCAGGGGTCATCCCCAGAGCAGTGCCCCGCCTCACCCCTCTTGGTCCCTCACACCCAGTCAATACTCAGGAACTATTCTGGTCATAATTGCATTAGAGTTTTAACCACAGCAAAAACAGCATCCCCTGAGGAGTCATATGCTGGCAGGCCGCTGAACACGGACCGTATTGTTGATCGTATTTGTGTGTTTAGCTACATGTATTGAACGGAGTTCATTGACCTGTGTTTATCGATTCCGTCTATTGTGCTTATGGTCAAATGCAGCTCCTCCAAAATAATGCATTTCTAATGACTATGAAAATGAAGGCGTGCGGCAGGCCGGAGGGCTTCCATGGCAACCAACCAGAAGCCAGCGTGTCCAGAGCCAGACAGCTGTGTGGCGGCAGGTTGCCCAGCAGCCCAAGAGAAACCATACCTCTGCTCCTCTCCTTATCTGCCTGTGGACAGAGTCCGTGGGGCTGTTCATGACTCAACAATGTCATAATACTATAATGTAACAGCAATGACATCAAGGGAAACTGGTTGTGGACCGAGTAAACAAAGATATGAAGGCTTCTGTCTAGAATGGTAATGAAGCTGGCATCACTGAATAATAAACCTCATTGAAGTATTGAGACCGATGGCCCTGCATCTTAAATCACTGACTTGCTTTAAACAATGGTGATACAGCACTGAGGGTGATGTGGGCTGGGAACTATCAGCAGTATACCTGATGGTAGGGCTGATGATTAACTATCAGCAGTATACCTGATGGTGAGGCTGAAGGTTAGCTATCAGCAGTATACCTGATGGTGAGGCTGATGATTAACTATCAGCAGTATACCTGATGGTGAAGCTGATGATTAACTATCAGCAGTATACCTGATGGTGAAGCTGATGATTAACTATCAGCAGTATACCTGATGGTGAGGCTGAAGGTTAGCTATCAGCAGTATACCTGATGGTGAGGCTGATGATTAACTATCAGCAGTATACCTGATGGTGAGGCTGATGATTAACTATCAGCAGTATACCTGATGGTGAAGCTGATGATTAGCTATCAGCAGTATACCTGATGGTGAGGCTGATGATTAACTATCAGCAGTATACCTGATGGTGAAGCTGATGATTAACTATCAGCAGTATACCTGATGGTGAAGCTGATGATTAACTATCAGCAGTATACCTGATGGTGAGGCTGATGATTAACTATCAGCAGTATACCTGATGGTGAGGCTGAAAGTTAGCTATCAGCAGTATACCTGATGGTGAGGATGAAGGTTAGCTAACAGCAGTATACTTGAGGGTGAGGCTGAAAGTTAGCTGTCAGCAGTATACTTGAGGATGAAGATTAGCTATCAGCAGTATATTTGTGGGTGAGAATGAATGTAAGCTAACAGCAGTATACCTGAGAGTGAGGCTGAAGGTAAGCTAACAGCAGTATACTTGAGGGTGAGGCTGAAAGTTAGCTATCAGCAGTATACTTGAGGGTGAAGGTTAGCTAACAACAGTATATCTGAGGCTGAAGGTTAGCTAACAGCAGTATACCTGAGGGTGAGGCTGAAGGTTAGCTAACAGCAATATACTTGAGGGTGAAGTTTGGCTAACAGCAGTATACCTGAGGGTGACGGTTAGCTATCAGCAGTATATTTGAGGGTGAGGCTAAAGGTTAGCTAACAGCAGTATACTTGAGGGTGAGGCTGAAGGTTAGCTAACAGCAGTATAATTGAGGGTGAAGGTTAGCTAACAGCAGTATACTTGAGGGTGAAGGTTAGCTAACAGCAGTATATTTGAGGCTGAAGGTTAGCTAACAACAGTATATCTGAGGCTGAAGGTTAGCTAACAGCAGTATACTTGAGGGTGAAGGTTAGCTATCAGCAGTATACCTGAGGGTGAGGCTGAAGGTTAGCTAACAGCAGTATACTTGAGGGTGAAGGTTAGCTATCAGCAGTATACCTGAGGGTGAAGGTTCACTATCAGCAGTATATTTGAGGGTGAAGGTTAGCTAACAGCAGTATACTTGCGGGTGAGGCTGAAGGTTAGCTAACAGCAGTATACTTGCGGGTGAAGCTGAAGGTTAGCTAACAGCAGTATACTTGAGGGTGAGGCTGAAGGTTAGCTAACAGCAGTATACTTGAGGGTGAGGGTTAGCTAACAGCAGTATACTTGAGGGTGAGGGTTAGCTAACAGCAGTATACTTGAGGGTGAGGCTGAAGGTTAGCTAACAGCAGTATACTTGAGGCTGAAGGTTAGCCAACAGCAGTATACATGAGGGTGAAGGTTAGCTAACAGCAGTATATTTGGGGCTGAAGGTAAGCTAACAGCAGTATACTTGAGGGTGAGGCTGAAAGTTAGCTATCAGCAGTATATTTGAGGGTGAAGGTTAGCTAACAACAGTATATCTGAGGCTGAAGGTTAGCTAACAGCAGTATACCTGAGGGTGAGGCTGAAGGTTAGCTAACAGCAGTATACTTGAGGGTGAAGTTTGGCTAACAGCAGTATACCTGAGGGTGACGGTTAGCTATCAGCAGTATATTTGAGGGTGAGGCTGAAGGTTAGCTAACAGCAGTATACTTGAGGGTGAGGCTGAAGGTTAGCTAACAGCAGTATAATTGAGGGTGAAGGTTAGCTAACAGCAGTATACTTGAGGGTGAAGGTTAGCTAACAGCAGTATATTTGAGGCTGAAGGTTAGCTAACAACAGTATATCTGAGGCTGAAGGTTAGCTAACAGCAGTATACTTGAGGGTGAAGGTTAGCTATCAGCAGTATACCTGAGGGTGAAGGTTAGCTATCAGCAGTATATTTGAGGGTGAAGGTTAGCTAACAGCAGTATACTTGCGGATGAGGTTGAAGGTTAGCTTACAGCAGTATACTTGCAGGTGAAGCTGAAGGTTAGCTAACAGCAGTATACTTGAGGGTGAAGGTTAGCTAACAGCAGTATACTTGAGGGTGAGGGTTAGCTAACAGCAGTATACTTGAGGGTGAGGGTTAGCTAACAGCAGTATACTTGAGGGTGAGGCTGAAGGTTAGCTAACAGCAGTATACTTGAGGCTGAAGGTTAGCCAACAGCAGTATACTTGAGGGTGAAGGTTAGCTAACAGCAGTATACTTGAGGCTGAAGGTTAGCTAACAGCAGTATATTTGAGGCTGAAGGTTAGCTAACAGCAGTATACCTGAGGCTGAGGATATTGAGGATGACAGTAGTGACAGTGCTGACGTGGGCGGAGGCAGGTCCAGGTTCCAGAGGGCGAGGGATGGAGGAAGCCGGTCAGGGTGTACCAGTGGAGGGTGAGCTCAGCAGCTGTTTGTGGCTTAACCATGGGACACTAATGAGACAGAGGGAGGCAGTTAGGGCAATTACACTAAAGGTCATCTGGAACCTAGGAAATCTGAAGCAGTGAAAGATTGGAGAGCAAGAGGGGGGTTATGAGCTGGTGTTTGGCAGCCAAGCATGTGGCAGTTATGGCAGCCATTTTAAGCCCCCGAAGCCTCACACCACAGCCAACCAACCTCCTGTCTGTCTTGATTGATTGGATTTACTTGACAATTTGTAAAATACATACAGAAGGGTGCTCCAGCAGGTGCCGCCTCCACATACAATTTAAGAAAATCATCAAGGACGATTAATAACACAATAAAGCTTAACATCTTATCTCCATTGTGGTGCTTTTGAAGAGGGAAGACGGGGGAATGCAACAAGGTTAGTCGGCGATAGTAGTGGCAACAGACAATGACAGACAAAACTGTTGTTTGTTTCATAACATGAGATAATGAGAACAATTTCCTTTCCAAATAAATTACTCTGGACAGGTACTTCTCCCTTGTCTGACAAACCCTTAATATATAAAACAATCAATTCCTAATATATACAAAACAATCACAATATAATTAACAACAGGTACTGTACCAAAAGGCAGACCATAAACTATCCTGGGCATTTCCTTCTCAGTCACGTACTACAATCTTACTAATCACTTTAGAGACATGCTACTATTTAGCCATTTTTTCAGTGAGAACTTGAAACTACCTGTGGAGGTTATAGGTTTCAAATTCTTCGGAAGACTATTCCAAAGAATGGCAGTTGAGTATAAAAAAAGTTTATTTTCCAATACCACTTTTAAATCTAAAAGGAACAGCGTCAGTTTCACTCCTTCTAGTGGAATAGTTATGGTTATCCCTTATGAAGTTAAAGTAGTTTACATAGGGGGGGACCATACTGTGGACAATCTGATGTACCAGACACAATTTCGTCTGAGAGACTCTCTCCTCCACTTTGAGCTATCTCATGCATTCAAAGTGGGAATAGTCAAGATGCGTATGTGCTGGAAGTTTAAGAATAATCTTGACTAATTATTAGTTTGTCTTAGTCTGCCTTCTTCTTCAAATCATCCCCAACTCCCACGCTCTCTCCAGTCAGAAGTGGAAACCATGTGACTGAGCCTCTCTCTATGTGTGTGTGTGAGAATGTCTGTGGGATGAAACCACATTAACCAGCAGCCACAGAGTAGAAGTTACCAATCTGATCACAAACAAAGTGGGATGAAAAGAACCTAAGCTGGCAGCGAGAGAGAGAGAGAGAGAGAGAGAGAGAGAGAGAGAGAGAGAGAGAGAGAGAGAGAGAGGGGTCTGGCTGGGAATACTGGACTGTGTTAAACAGTGGGGATTGGAACACAATGACTACAACCTACAATGTACAATATAATGTTTGTGTGAATGTGTTTGTGACAGATAATGAAGGAGAGAGAATAAAATACATGCACTAACATAGAATACACCACAATGGTTGAACGTGGTATCAGATTCCTTCGTGGCCTCGCTGAGATCTGAGAGTCTGGTGAAGAAGCATGAGAGAATAGGATGGTGGGGGGAACCCAACTCACTGGGAGGACTACGGCCACTGTGTCTGTGCAGTAGACCACAACACTGAATCACAGGTCTGTTACTCAGAGAGGCTGTTGGGGAACATAACATGGGGTCAAAGGTGAACTCTGACATCCTTGGGAACATAGAGGACACATAGATTATACTCGTTCTCAGAGGAACCCTGGGATTTCTAACATCAATAAGCAACACTTATTCCACATCAATTCCTCTTAGCAACCTGCCTTGGCAACCAATAATAATAAACTGCACCCGCTGATTGTATGAGGAAACATCAGGAAAGGTTGATTGACTGGAAGGAGTAAAGGGAAGAGAGTGGGGAGATGGAGAGATGGGGTCACGGGCGGGGGTTGTGGAGGCAGACAAATTGAGCAGTAATTAAAGTAATCATTATTAGAGATTATTGTGCTTCATCTCGGACATCTCTGAATGACAAAACCCTGCTATTACTGCGCCTAAAAAAAGGTGGAATGGGCACATTTGTCACTTCTCTGGGGAAAAGAAAGGATTGATGAAAAAAGTGAAGAATGGAGGAGGGAGAGCAGAAACACTGCTCTGTCTGTCTCTCACTGGTTCTTTGTCCCACGCCAATCGGAAGGTTAGTATTCCACGCAATGGAGGTATGATCAGAACCCGATGTAGGGTCTACAGGTCTAATCCCCCCTATTGGAGACTCTAAATGATGATCATGAGAGACAGCAATGACTCACTCACTGCCAACACAGAGAGAGAAGAGAGAGAGAGACAGGGAGATAAAATAGAGACAGACAAGAGAGAGAGAGAGAGAGAGAGAGAGAGAGAGAGAGAGAGAGAGAGAGAGAGAGAGAGAGAGAGAGAGAGAGAGAGAGAGAGGGAGAGGTGAGAGAGAGAGACAGGTGAGAGACAGGGAGAGAAAATAGAGACAGGGAGAGAAAAGAGAGACAAGTAGAGAAAAGAGAGACAGGAGAGCGAGAGAGAAACAGGAGAGAGAGAGAGAATTACAAGGTGGTGTAGGTGTTCCGGTTGGAGCGAGCGGTCGCATTCGCACTTCGCTCTGCAGGTTGTATAACTTTTTCATTACATAATTTCATTATAGTACAACGGTTGATTTGTCTAATCTTAGCAATTCTTCTTAGCTAGCCGTCCTTGTATCAGAGATAATTGCATAATTATCGTATTTCGTCGCCCTAACGTAGCCTTCACTCCTGCTATTCGCCCAGGAGCTAGCTAACGCACACAGATTAGCATCACTGTAGTGCTATTCACTCAACTGTACGACTTGATTAGTTCAGTGTTAGCTAGCTACATAGCTGTCTTTGTTTCCAAGATAATTGTGTAGTTTAGTGTGTGTAGCCTTGGAGTGATTATCTTAATTCACTGAGGTTCGCTAGCCAGCTATTTGTCGTCCTTAACGTAGGAGACTCTGCTAGCTAGCCAACAGCTAACTGCTAACAGCTAGCCAACGTCTACTGTTTTGAATTCAACAACCCGGTTAGGTAGTTTCACATTTTCATTTCATTTCATTACAGTACAACGGTTTGATTTGTTTGATCGTAGCTAGCTACATAGCCGTCTTTGTTTCAAAGATAATTGTGTAGTCTAGACCGATTCCCTAGGTTAGCTAGCCAGCTATTGTCGTTCTTTTAACTCAACGTAACGTAAACAACACTGCTAGCTAGCCAGCTAGCCCCCGAATAGCAGCACTGTAGAATTATTACACTCAACGGAACGACTTGATTAGTGTAGTGTCAACAACGCAGCTACTGCCAGCTAGCCTACTTTAGCAGTACTGTATCATTTTAATCATTTTAGTCAATAAGATTCTTGCTACGTAAGCTTAACTTTCTGAACATTCGAGACGTGTAGTCCGCTTGTCATTCAATTTCCTTGCATTAGCGTAGCCTTTTCTGTAGCCTGTCAACTATGTGTCTGTCTATCCCTGTTCTCTCCTCTCTGCACAGACCATACAAACGCTCCACACCGCGTGGCCGCGACCACCCTAACCTGGTGGTCCCAGCGCGGAACCCACGTGGAGTTCCAGGTCTCTGGTAGCCTCTGGAACTGCCAATCTGCGGCCAACAAGGCAGAGTTCATCTCAGCCTATGCCTCCTCCAGTCCCTTGACTTCTTGGCACTGACGGAAACATGGATCACCACAGATAACACTGCTACTCCTACTGCTCTCTCCTCGTCCGCCCACGTGTTCTCGCACACCCCGAGAGCTTCTGGTCAGCGGGGTGGTGGCACCGGGATCCTCATCTCTCCCAAGTGGTCTTTCTCTCTTTCTCCCTTACCCATCTGTCTATTGCCTCCTTTGAATTCCATGCTGTCACAGTTACCAGCCCTTTCAAGCTTAACATCCTTATCATTTATCGCCCTCCAGGTTCCTCGAGAGTTCATCAATGAGCTTGATGCCTTGATAAGCTCCTTTCCTGAGGACGGCTCACCTCTCACAGTTCTGGGCGACTTTAACCTCCCCACGTCTACCTTTGACTCATTCCTCTCTGCCTCCTTCTTTCCACTCCTCTCCTCTTTTGACCTCACCCTCTCACCCTCCCCCTACTCACAAGGCAGGCAATACGCTTGACCTCATCTTTACTAGATGCTGTTCTTCCACTAACCTCACTGCAACTCCCTCCAAGTCTCCGACCACTACCTTGTATCCTTTTCCCTCTCGCTCTCATCCAACACTTCCCACACTGCCCCTACTCGGATGGTATCGCGCCGTCCCAACCTTCGCTCTCTCTCCCCCGCTACTCTCTCCTCTTCCATCCTATCTTCTCTTCCCTCTGCTCAAACTTTCTCCAACCTATCCCCTGATTCTGCCTCCTCAACCCTCCTCTCCTCCCTTACTGCATCCTTTGACTCCCTATGTCCCCTATCCTCCAGGCCGGCTCGGTCCTCCCCTCCCGCTCCGTGGCTCGACGACTCATTGCGAGCTCACAGAACAGGGCTCCGGGCAGCCGAGGCGGAAATGGAGGAAAACTCGCCTCCCTGCGGACCTGGCATCCTTTCACTCCCTCCTCTCTACATTTTCCTCCTCTGTCTCTGCTGCTAAAGCCACTTTCTACCATTCTAAATTCCAAGCATCTGCCTCTAACCCTAGGAAGCTCTTTGCCACCTTCTCCTCCCTCCTGAATCCTCCCCCCCTCCCTCCTCCCTCTCTGCAGATGACTTCGTCAACCATTTTGAAAAGAAGGTCGATGACATCCGATCCTCGTTTGCTAAGTCAAACGACACCGCTGGTTCTGCTCACACTGCCCTACCCTATGCTCTGACCTCTTTCTCCCCTCTCTCTCCAGATGAAATCTCGCGTCTTGTGACGGCCGGCCGCCCAACAACCTGCCCGCTTGACCCTATCCCCTCCTCTCTTCTCCAGACCATTTCCGGAGACCTTCTCCCTTACCTCACCTCGCTCATCAACTCATCCCTGACCGCTGGCTACGTCCCTCCCGTCTTCAAGAGAGCGAGAGTTGCACCCCTTCTGAAAAAACCTACACTCGATCCCTCCGATGTCAACAACTACAGACCAGTATCCCTTCTCTCTTTTCTCTCCAAAACTCTTGAGCGTGCCGTCCTTGGCCAGCTCTACCGCTATCTCTCTCAGAATGACCTTCTTGATCCAAATCAGTCAGGTTTCAAGACTAGTCATTCAACTGAGACTGCTCTTCTCTCTGTATCACGGAGGCGCTCCGCACTGCTAAAGCTAACTCTCTCTCCTCTGCTCTCATCCTTCTAGACCTATCGGCTGCCTTCGATACTGTGAACCATCAGATCCTCCTCTCCACCCTCTCCGAGTTGGGCATCTCCGGCGCGGCCCACGCTTGACCTGACAGGTCGCTCCTACCAGGTGGCGTGGCGAGAATCTGTCTCCTCACCACGCGCTCTCACCACTGGTGTCCCCAGGGCTCTGTTCTAGGCCCTCTCTTATTCTCGCTATACACCAAGTCACTTGGCTCTGTCATAACCTCACATGGTCTCTCCTATCATTGCTATGCAGACGACACACAATTAATCTTCTCCTTTCCCCCTTCTGATGACCAGGTGGCGAATCGCATCTCTGCATGTCTGGCAGACATATCAGTGTGGATGACAGGATCACCACCTCAAGCTGAACCTCAGCAAGACGGAGCTCCTCTTCCTCCCGGGGAAGGACTGCCCGTTCCATGATCTCGCCATCACGGTTGACAACTCCATTGTGTCCTCCTCCCAGAGCGCTAAGAACCTTGGCGTGATCCTGGACAACACCCTGACGTTCTCAACTAACATCAAGAGGTGTCCCGTTCCTGTAGGTTCATGCTCTACAACATCCGCAGAGTACGACCCTGCCTCACACAGGAAGCGGCGCAGGTCCTAATCCAGGCACTTGTCATCTCCCGTCTTGATTACTGCAACTCGCTGTTGGCTGGGCTCCCTGCCTGTGCCATTAAACCCCCTACAACTCATCCAGAACGCCGCAGCCCGTCTGGTGTTCAACCTTCCCAAGTTCTCTCACGTCACCCCGCTCCTCCGCTCTCTCCACTGGCTTCCAGTTGAAGCTCGCATCCGCTACAAGACCATGGTGCTCGCCTACGGAGCTGTGAGGGGAACGGCACCTCAGTACCTCCAGGCTCTGATCAGGCCCTACACCCAAACAAGGGCACTGCGTTCATCCACCTCTGGCCTGCTCGCCTCCCTACCACTGAGGAAGTACAGTTCCCGCTCAGCCCAGTCAAAACTGTTCGCTGCTCTGGCCCCCCAATGGTGGAACAAACTCCCTCACGACGCCAGGACAGCGGAGTCAATCACCACCTTCCGGAGACACCTGAAACCCCACCTCTTCAAGGAATACCTAGGATAGGGTAAGTAAGGGTAAGTAATCCTTCTCACCCCCCCCTTCTCCCCCCAACAAGATTTAGATGCAAGTGGCTGTTCCACTGGTTGTCATAAGGTGTATGCACCAATTTGTAAGTCGCTCTGGATAAGAGCGTCTGCTAAATGACTTAAATGTAAATGTAGAGAGAGAGAGAGAGAGAGAGAGAGAGAGAGAGAGAGAGAGAGAGAGTGGAGAGTCATGCTCAACATGAGCTCATGATATATTCATATTTTTGTTTTTAGAATGAGATAAACACTCTAATCTAAAAAGAATTCCAGACAAGAAGTGATGAACAACTCTATTCATTCAGAATAGAAAAAAAAGTAACTTTGCGCCCAAAGTGAAGAAGTTTTGACTCTAGCTAGCTACACAAGAAAGACCTAGCCAGCAAGCTAGCCAGAAGAAACGAGCTAGAACAAACCTAGCAAGGGGAGTTAATACAACTTACATC
This sequence comes from Oncorhynchus keta, assembly GCF_023373465.1. NCBI lineage: Eukaryota > Metazoa > Chordata > Actinopteri > Salmoniformes > Salmonidae > Oncorhynchus > Oncorhynchus keta. The sequence goes on along the minus strand of NC_068452.1, from coordinate 34,237,671 downwards.
AAATGACCAAACTGAGTGAGTAAACCAAAATGGAGCACGGACTACCTTTAAACATATCTTCTGTTTTTTTTTTGTGTGAAGATTTGTCACTCTTTTTCTGGTTTTTGAACTAAATTAGCACTAGCTAGCAACAGCAGCAGACAAACACATCGGGTTGCTATGGCAACGGGACAGCGGAACAGAGCAGCAGCAGAGCCCACAGGCATCATGTCCCCACTCCCCTCCGCGCTGAGTCCATTCTCTACCCTCCAGAGGACAAGAATGACACAACAAGGAAAGCTTTTAAACAGACACTACTAAAGGGGAGGCCAGAAACCCTTTTGCACAGACCTCTACAAAAACGGTGATGTGAGTAATCTCATCTTCCTCACTGACCAGCCAAATGCATGGTGCTCAGCAGTCTGCTCTCACTACCCATCCATAAAGAAAGAGGGAATCTGTAGTTGGTGGGAGCTGGAAATCAAAGACAGATGACCCTGACAGCACCATGATAATAATCAACCTCTACAAGACTAGGACTGTCATGGTGCAAGGTAACATTAGGCTGTTTGAAACAGACTTTCAGACCATTAAGGAGAGAGCAGAGAGAGATGACACCACCAATGACATGCCCTCCCACAAGTCAAACTCCACCAGCACCACCCTCACCCCTACTATCCACACCCAAAAAGGCACATCCAGCACCTCTCTTCCCACCATAGTGGAGGACACGCCCCAGGAGGAGAGCGACCCAGGAGCAGAGCAGGCTCAGGCCCTCCTCACCACCATGGCTGCCATGAGGGATGAGTTCACCAAACTGGAGGGGGAGGTGGTCCTGCTCAGGGAGCGTGAGCAAACAGCAACCAGACAATCACGCCTTAGAGGAGCTCCTAACCAAGGTGTGGACAGAGCAGGACAGCAGACTTGCAACACAGCTGAAAGAGGTTCAGCAAGAGAGAGACGGACTCAAGAGAGAGCTGGCTGATCTAACAAAGGAGGTGAGAGAGCTCCAAAAAGAGTAATAACGATCTGATCACACTAAGAGAGGAGCTGCAGGAGAGAAAGAGAACAGAGGACAGGCTGCAGGAGCAGCTAGAACACCACTCTATGACCTGCCCTCACACAGCAGAGGAGCACAGATCAACCAGCCAGGCTTCCCCAGCCCTGCCTGCTGCACCCCTCCTCCCCAACCCACAGAACAGCCTCCCACTGACAGCGGCACCGGCACAGACCAGCCACACCCCAGCTTCAACACCCCCCCTGCTATGGAGCTGCTTGATAAGGCCCATCTCGGGTCGCCAAGCCACATAATCATACACACCGGAAGCAACGACCTGCGTTCTCAGCAAGAGAGGGTGGCGACTTCCCTACGGGGAGTGATTGAGAAGGCCTCCGCAATCTTCCCCAACTCAAGAATCGTGGTGTCAACCCTTCTACAGAGGAAGGACTTCCACCCTGCCATAATCCAAAGAATAAACGCCAGCCTCTCCCGGGACTATGCACTGCGACCCAATGTACACCTGGCCCACCATCCCACCCACAATCTGGACTGTCTCTATGACCATGTTCACCTGTACAGGGAGACAGTCCCCAACCTTGCCAAGACTCTCAAGGACGTCGCTTTAAACCGCAGCCGACCTCTCCACCCAGGAACAGTGGAGCAATCTCCACCCTGCCGAGTTCACCGAGACAACACCCCGGACCAGCACCCTGGACCCCCCAGCCACGACCATGGCACCACCAACCTCAATGCCCACCACAGCTAGCGCACCACAGACCACCCCAGCCCAGCTTCAGAGCCACCCAGACAAGGCTTCCCACCCTCCTGCCCCTCACCGCAGACCCACACTTGGAGGAGCCACAGCCCAGCAGGCAGAGCTACGCACCGGCTGTGAGAGGAGGAGCAACTGGCCCGGCCCCCACCAACGAAATTAGTGACATTAAAAACGTCTTAGGGCTGCAATCCCGTTAACGGGATCGATATGACAACAGCCAGTGAAAGTGCAGGCACCAAATTCAAAACAACAGAAATCTCATAATTACAATTCCTCAAACATACATGTAACTTATACCGTTTTAAAGGAAATCTTGTTGTTAATCCTACCACAGTGTATAATTTCAAATAGACTTTACAGCGAAAGCACCACAAATGATTATGTTAGGTGACCACCAACTCACAGAAAAAAACAGCTATTTTTCCAGCCAAGAGAGGAGTCACAAAAAGCACAAATAGAGATTAAATTAATCACTAACCTTTGATGATCTTCATCAGATGACACTCATAGGACTTCATGTTACACAATACATATGTTTTGTTCGATAAAGTGCATATTTATATAAAACAATCTCAGTATACATTGGCGCGTTACGTTCACTACTTCCAAAAACATCCGGTGATATTGCAGAGAGCCACATCATTTTACAGAAATTATAAATGTTGATGAAAATACAATTCTTAGACATGGAAATATAGATATATCTCTCCTTAATGCAACCGCTGTGTCAGATTTTAAGAAAACTACAGAAAAAGCAAACCATGCAATAATCTGAGAAGGCGCTCAGAAAGAAAAGAAAATGATCCGCCATGTCAACAGAAATCAGAAATCACATTGTAAATATTCCCTTACCTTTGATGATCTTCATCAGAATGCACTCCCAGGAATCTCAGTACCACAATAAATGTTTGATATGTTCGATAATGTCCATTATTTATGTCCAAGTAGCTACTTTTGTTAGCGCGTTTAGTACACAAATCCAAACGCTCGTGCAGGTCCGGCCGAACGTCGAACGAAAACTTCAAAAAGTTATATTACAGGTCGAAGAAACTTGTCAAACTAAGCATTGAATCAATCTTTAGGATGTTGTTATCATAAAAGTTCAATAACGTTCCAACCGGAGAATTCCTTTGTCTGTAGAGATGCAATGGAACGCAGGTCGCTATCATTTGAAATGCGCGTGACCAGGACCTGGCTCTCTGCCAGACCACTGACTCAAAGAGCTCCCATCCGGCTCCACAACACAGTACAATTCAAGGTTCTAAAGACGGTTTACATCTAGTGGAAGCCCTAGGAAGTGCAACTTTATCCATATCCCACTGTGTATTCAATAGGGGTTGGGTTGTAAATCGACCAACCTCAGATTTCCCACTTCCTGTTTGGATTTCTTCTCAGGTTTTTGCCTGCCATATGAGTTATGTTATACTCACAGGACTAAATATCAGCAACACAAGTAGCTTTCACATGGCTGTGAATTAGCTGAGAGACAAAGCAGATCCTCCTCTCCACCCTCTCCGAGTTGGGCATCTCCGGCGCGGCCCACGCTTGGATTGCGTCCTACCTGACAGGTCGCTCCTACCAGGTGGCGTGGCGAGAATCTGTCTCCTCACCACGCGCTCTCACCACTGGTGTCCCCCAGGGCTCTGTTCTAGGCCCTCTCCTATTCTCGCTATACACCAAGTCACTTGGCTCTGTCATAACCTCACATGGTCTCTCCTATCATTGCTATGCAGACGACACACAATTAATCTTCTCCTTTCCCCCTTCTGATGACCAGGTGGCGAATCGCATCTCTGCATGTCTGGCAGACATATCAGTGTGGATGACGGATCACCACCTCAAGCTGAACCTCGGCAAGACGGAGCTGCTCTTCCTCCCGGGGAAGGACTGCCCGTTCCATGATCTCGCCATCACGGTTGACAACTCCATTGTGTCCTCCTCCCAGAGCGCTAAGAAACTTGCCGTGATCCTGGACAACACCCTGTCGTTCTCAACTAACATCAAGGCGGTGGCCCGTTCCTGTAGGTTCATGCTCTACAACATCCGCAGAGTACGACCCTGCCTCACACAGGAAGTGGCGCAGGTCCTAATCCAGGCACTTGTCATCTCCCGTCTGGATTACTGCAACTCGCTGTTGGCTGGGCTCCCTGCCTGTGCCATTAAACCCCTACAACTCATCCAGAACGCCGCAGCCCGTCTGGTGTTCAACCTTCCCAAGTTCTCCCACGTCACCCCGCTCCTCCGCTCTCTCCACTGGCTTCCAGTTGAAGCTCGCATCCGCTACAAGACCATGGTGCTTGCCTACGGAGCTCTGAGGGGAACGGCACCTCAGTACCTCCAGGCTCTGATCAGGCCCTACACCCAAACAAGGGCACTGCGTTTATCCACCTCTGGCCTGCTCGCCTCCCTACCACTGAGGAAGTACAGTTCCCGCTCAGCCCAGTCAAAACTGTTCGCTGCTCTGGCCCCCCAATGGTGGAACAAACCCCCTCACGACGCCAGGACAGCGGAGTCAATCACCACCTTCCGGAGACACCTGAAACCCGACCTCTTTAAGGAATACCTAGGATAGGATAAGTAATCCTTCTCACCCCCCCTTAAGATTTAGATGCACTATTGTAAAGTGACTGTTCCACTGGATGTCATAAGGTGAATGCACCAATTTGTAAGTCGCTCTGGATAAGAGCGTCAGCTAAATGACTTAAATGTAATGTAAATGTAAAAAAAGGAACATTAAGGAACATTAAAAACGAAATTCCAATTAGAATCTGGCTCAAAATTTTCCAATCGGTTATAGAACCAATTGCACTATATGGCAGTGAAGAATGGGGTCCACTCTCTATTAATGAATTCACCAAATGGGACAAACATCCAATTGAAATACTGCATGCAGAGTTTTGCAAGACTGTGTTGCAAGTGCAAAGATAAACTCCAAATAATGCATGTAGAGCAGAATTGGGCCAATACCCCCTCCTCATTCGAATAGAAAAAAAGAGCCATCAAATTTTACAACCATCTAAAAACAAGCGACCCCAAAACATTCCATCACACAGCTCTACAATGTCAAGAGATGAAACCAGAGAAGAGTCCACTCAGCCAGCTGGTTCTGAGTCTCAGTTCACCAACCCAAACCAACCCCATAGAGCCTCAGGACAGCACTCAGAAAAAAAAAAAAAAATATATATATATATATATATATATATATATATATATATATATATATATATATATATCACCTATTGGAAAGACACCACAAAAAAATATAAGTAAACTTCAATGCTATTTGGCTCTAAACAGAGAGTAAATGGTGGCAGACTATCTGACCACTGTGACTGATAGAAAACTGAGGAAAACACTGACTAGGTACAGACTCAGTGAGCACAGTCTGGCTACAGAGACCGGTCGTCACAGACAAACCTGGCTGCCCAGAGAGGACAGGCTGTGCTCACTCTGCTCCAGGGGAGAGGTAGAGACAGAGCTGCATTTCCTATTACACTGTGACAAATACTCAGACCTAAGAGAATATTTCTTTCCCAAAATTATAATTCAAAACAAAGAATTTGAAACTATAAAAGATGAAGAAAAAATCTAATATTTATTGGGTGAAATGCCAAAATGTGCAGTTTTGGCAGCCAAATATGTGTCCTCCTGCCACAACCTGAGGGACAGCCAGTGAAAAGTGCAATGTAATGTCGATAATATTTCCATCTTGTTTTATTTCATCTTTCATACCATGTCATGTGTCTTCTCAGTCATGTTGACACTGGTCTACTACCATTGCTTTAACCTCTTGAACCTCTGGGGGCAGTATTTCATTTTGGGATGAAAAACGTTCCCGTTTTAAACAAGATATTTTGTCACGAAAAGATGCTCGACTATGCATATAATTGACAGCTTTGGAAAGAAAACACTCTGACGTTTCCAAAACTGCAAAGATATTGTCTGTGAGTGCCACAGAACTAATACTACAGGCGAAACCAAGATGAAATTTCATACAGGAAGTGAGCCAGATTTTTGAGGCGCTGTGTTCCAATGTCTCCTTATATGGCTGTGAATGCGCAAGGACAGAGCCTACACTTTCTGTCATTTCCCCAAGGTGTTTGCAGCATTGTGACGTAGTGTGACGTATTTGTAGGCATATCATTGGAAAATTGACCATAAGAGACTACATTTTTTTAAATTTTATTTCACCTTTATTTAACCAGGTAGGCTAGTTGAGAACAAGTTCTCATTTGCAACTGCGACCTGGCCAAGATAAAGCATAGCAGTGTGAACAGACAACAGAGTTACACATGGAGTAAACAATTAACAAGTCAATAACACAGTAGAAAAAAATGGGCAGTCTATATACAATGTGTGCAAAAGGCATGAGGAGGTAGGCGAATAATACAATTTTGCAGATTAACACTGGAGTGATAAATGATCAGATGGGCATGTACAGGTAGAGATATTGGTGTGCAAAAGAGCAGAAAAGTAAATAAATAAAAACAGTATAAAAACAGTATGGGAATGAGGTAGGTGAAAAAGGGTGAGCTATTTACCTATAGACTATGTACAGCTGCAGCGATCGGTTAGCTGCTCGGATAGCTGATGTTTGAAGTTGGTGAGGGAGATAAAAGTCTCCAACTTCAGCGATTTTTTGCAATTCGTTCCAGTCACAGGCAGCAGAGTACTGGAACGAAAGGGGCCAAATGAGGTGTTGGCTTTAGGGATGATCAGTGAGATACACCTGCTGGAGCGCGTGCTACGGATGGGTGTTGCCATCGTGACCAGTGAACTGAGATAAGGCGGAGCTTTACCTAGCATGGACTTGTAAATGACCTGGAGCCAGTGGGTCTGGCGACGAATATGTAGTGAGGGCCAGCCGACTAGAGCATACAAGTCGCAGTGGTGGGTGGTATAAGGTGCTTTAGTGACAAAACGGATGGCACTGTGATAGACTGCATCCAGTTTGCTGAGTAGAGTGTTGGAAGCCATTTTGTAGATGACATCGCCGAAGTCGAGGATCGGTAGGATAGTCAGTTTTACTAGGGTAAGCTTGGCAGCGTGAGTGAAGGAGGCTTTGTTGCGGAATAGAAAGCCGACTCTGGATTTGATTTTTGATTGGAGATGTTTGATGTGAGTCTGGAAGGAGAGTTTGCAGTCTAGCCAGACACCTAGGTACTTATAGATGTCCACATATTCAAGGTTGGAACCATCCAGGGTGGTGATGCTAGTCGGGCATGCGGGTGCAGGCAGCGATCGGTTGAAAAGCATGCATTTGGTTTTACTCGCGTTTAAGAGCAGTTGGAGGCCACGGAAGGAGTGCTGTATGGCATTGAAGCTCGTTTGGAGGTTTGATAGCACAGTGTCCAATGACGGGCCGAAAGTATATAGAATGGTGTCGTCTGCGTAGAGGTGGATCAGGGAATCGCCCGCAGCAAGAGCAACATCATTGATATATACAGAGAAAAGAGTCTGCCCGAGAATTGAACCCTGTGGCACCCCCATAGAGACTGCCAGAGGACCGGACAGCATGCCCTCTGATTTGACACACTGAACTCTGTCTGCAAAGTAATTGGTGAACCAGGCAAGGCAGTCATCCGAAAAACCGAGGCTGTTGAGTCTGCCGATAAGAATTTGGTGATTGACAGAGTCGAAAGCCTTGGCGAGGTCGATGAAGACGGCTGCACAGTACTGTCTTTTATCGATGGCGGTTATGATATCATTTAGTACCTTGAGTGTGGCTGAGGTGCACCCGTGACCGGCTCGGAAACCAGATTGCACAGCGGAGAAGGTACGGTGGGATTCGAGATGGTCAGTGACCTGTTTGTTGACTTGGCTTTCGAAGACCTTAGATAGGCAGGGCAGGATGGATATAGGTCTATAGCAGTTTGGGTCCAGGGTGTCTCCTCCTTTGAAGAGGGGGATGACTGCGGCAGCTTTCAATCCTTGGGGATCTCAGACGATATGAAAGAGAGGTTGAACAGGCTGGTAATAGGGGTTGCGACAATGGCGGCAGATAGTTTCAGAAATAGCGGGTCCAGATTGTCAAGCCCAGCTGATTTGTACGGGTCCAGGTTTTGCAGCTCTTTCAGAACATCTGCTATCTGGATTTGGGTAAAGGAGAACCTGGAGAGGCTTGGGTGAGGAACTACGGGGGGGCGGAGCTGTTGGCCGAGGTTGGAGTAGCCAGGCGGAAGGCATGGCCAGCCGTTGAGAAGTGCTTATTGAAGTTTTCGATAATCATGGATTTATCGGTGGAGACCGTGTTTCCTAGCCTCAGTGCAGTGGGCAGCTGGGAGGAGGTGCTCTTGTTCTCCATGGACTTCACAGTGTCCCAGAACTTTTTGGAGTTGGAGCTACAGGATGCAAACTTTTGCCTGAAGAAGCTGGCCTTAGCTTTCCTGACTGACTGCGTGTATTGGTTCCTGACTTCCCTGAACAGTTGCATATCACGGGGCTATTCGATGCTATTGCAGTCCGCCACAGGATGTTTTTGTGCTGGTCGAGGGCAGTCAGGTCTGGAGTGAACCAAGGGCTGTATCTGTTCTTGGTTCTGCATTTTTGAACGGAGCATGCTTATCCAAAATGGTGAGGAAGTTACTTTTAAAGAATGACCAGGCATCCTCAACTGACGGGATGAGGTCAATGTCCTTCCAGGATACACGGGCCAGGTCGATTAGAAAGGCCTGCTCACAGAAGTGTTTTAGGGAGCGTTTGACAGTGATGAGGGTGGTCGTTTGACTGCGGCTCCGTGGCGGATACAGGCGATGAGGCAGTGATCGCTGAGATCCTGGTTGAAGACAGCGGAGGTATATTTGGAGGGCCAGTTGCTCAGGATGACGTCTATGAGGGTGCCCTTGTTTACAGAGTTAGGGTTGTACCTGGTGGGTTCCTTGATGATTTGCGTGAGATTGAGGGCATCTAGCTTAGATTGTAGGACTGCCGGGGTGTTAAGCATATCCCAGTTTAGGTCACCTAACAGGACAAACTCTGAAGCTAGATGGGGGCGATCAATTCACAAATGGTGTCCAGGGCACAGCTGGGAGCTGACGGGGGTCGGTAGCAGGCGGCAACAGTGAGAGACTTGTTTCTGGAGAGAGTAATTTTCAAAATTAGTAGTTCAAACTGTTTGGGTATGGACCTGGAAAGTATGACATTACTTTGCAGGCTATCTCTGCAGTAGACTGCGACTCCGCCCCCTTTGGCAGTTCTATCTTGACGGAAGATGTTATAGTTGGGTATGGAAATCTCTGAATTTTTGGTGGCCTTCCTGAGCCAGGATTCAGACACGGCAAGGACATCAGGGTTAGCAGAGTGTGCTAAAGCAGTGAGTAAAACAAACTTATGGAGGAGGCTTCTGATGTTGACATGCATAAAACCAAGACTTTTTCGATCACAGAAGTCAACAAATGAGGGTACCTGGAGACATGCAGGGCCTGGGTTTACCTCCACATCACCCGCAGAACAGAGAAGGAGTAGTATGAGGGTGCGGCTAAAGGCTATCAAAACTGGTCGCCTAGAGCGTTGGGGGCAGAGGATAAGAGGAGCAGGTTTCTGGGCATGGTAGAATATATTCAGGGCATAATGCGCAGACAGGGGTATGGTGGGGTGCGGGTACAGCGGAGGTAAGCCCAGGCACTGGGTGATGATGAGAGAGGTTGTATCTCTGGACATGCTGGTTGTAATGGGTGAGGTCACCGCATGTGTGGGGGTGGGACAAAGGAGGTAACAGGGGTATGCAGAGTGGATCTAGGGGCTCCATTGTGAACTAAAACAATGATAACTAACCTGAACAACAGTATACAAGGCATATTGACATTTGGGAGAGACATACAGCGAGGCATACAGTAATCACAGGTGTTGAATTGGGAAAGCTAGCTAAAAACAGTAGGCGAGGCTAATCAGCTAGCACAACAAACAGCAGGTAAAATGGCGTTGACTAGGCAACTGGGTCGACAGATAAAACAAACAAGCAGAATGGAGTACCGTGATTAATGGACAGTCCAGCGTGCGTCAGCTATGTAGCCAAGAGATCAGTGTCCAGGGGGCAGCGGTGGATGACTAACAATGACTAAATAGCTTGTAGCTAGTTAGCTGGTTAGCGTCTGGAGGTTCTTGAGTGTGTCATAAAAATAAAATAAAAATTAAAGGTGATAGCGATTCCGTATCACAGTGGGTGAGGCAGGTTTCCGGAAGGTATAAACAAAATAAAAATCAAAGAGAGATAGAAAGTAAATGGGTTCAGAGTGTTTAGAACGCAGTGAGCCAGATGGTTAGCAGGCCTGTGCTAACAAGCTAACAGTTCGTAGGCCCGGGCTAGACAAGCTAACCGTTAGCAGGCCGAATTAGCAAGCAGGGAGATAGCGAGGGCTAGAGAGCTAACCTTTGGGGGACGTCGCGATGGGGTGAGTCTGTTTATTCCTCTTCTTGCGGTGACATCGACAGACCGGTCGTGGGCCCGGGTAATTGTAGCCCAGGAGTATGCTACAGGAGCTCTAGTGCGCTGGGTGAGCTGGAGACACAGCGTTTCAGAAAGCTCGCGGGCCTTGGCCAGCAGATGGATCTTTGGCGATGTCGCAACGAAAAAGCCTGTTGAAACCACCTCGGACGATTATGTCGGCGGACCAGTCGTGATGGATCGGCGGGGCTCCGTGTCGGCAGTAAAGGGTCCAGGCCAATTGGCAAAAGAGGTATTGTTGGGCCTCTTCGGCTAGTCGGGAGATGGGCTTAGCTCAAGGCTAACTGTAGCTTGTTTTGGGACAGAGACGTTAGCCAGGAGTAGCCACTCGGATTGCAGCTAGCTAGTTCCGATGATCCGGTGTAAAGGTTCAGAGCTTGCAGTAGGAATCCGGAGATGTGGTAGAGAAAGAGCAGTCTGATATGCTCTGGGTTGATGTCGCGCTGGTGTCCTAGTTAGCTTTGAAGACCGCTAGCAATGGCTAACTGAGTAGTAGCTAGTTAGCTGGCTAGCTTCTGACGGTTCTAAAGTAAAGTATAGAAAAAGCAGATCCGTACCACATTGGGTGATGCGGGTTGCAGGAGAGTATATTCAGCTCTAGTTTGAAAGTGAGATTAAAATATGTACGAAATATATACAGAAAAAAAACGAAGAAAACTATATTTACACTAGACAGGACGGGACAAGACAAAACACACGTCCGATTGCTACGCCATCTTGGATTCCCAAGATTTACCAGGTGTCCGCTCGGTGTCCTCCGTCGAAACTATTGCGTAATCTCCAGGTGCGTGTATGTTTACATTTTGAACAGAGGAGATACCAAACTGCCACGAGTGACTTATCATCAAATAGATATGTGAAAAACACCTTGAGGGTTGATTCTAAACAACGTTTGCCATGTTTCTGTCGATATTATGGAGTTAATTTGGAAAAAGGTTTGCGTTTTAATGACTGAATTTTCGGGGGGTTTTCTCAGCCAAACGTGATGAACAAAACGGAGCGATTTCTCCTACACAAATAATATTTTTGGAAAAACTGAACATTTGCTATCTAACTGAGAGTCTCCTCATTGAAAACATCCGAAGTTCTTCAAAGGAAAATTATTTTATTTGAATGATTTTCTTGTTTTTGTGAAAATGTTGCCTGCTGAATGCTAGGCTTAATGCTATGCTAGCTCTTACACAAATGCTTGTGTAGCTATGGTTGAAAAGCATTTTTAGAAAATCTGAGACGACAATGTTGTTAACAAAAGGCTAAACTTGTGAGCCAATATATTTATTTAATTTCATTTGCGATTTTCATGAATAGTTAACGTTGTGTTATGGTAATGAGCTTGAGGCTATAATTACGCTCCCGGATACGGGATTACTCGTCGCAACAGGTTAATGTATTGTTGTTCTGATTAATATTGTTGTTGTAGTTGTTGTTAATGGTAATCCCATGTCCACTACTACTATTATTATTGCTGTTGGTCCCACCATTTATTTATATATAAATATATATAAATATATATATATATATATATATATATATATATATATATATATATATATATATATATATATATATATATATATATATATTTTTATATTTTTATTTTTTATATATGTATACTTTGACAATGTAAGTAATAATGAACTTGCCATTAGACCCACTCCAATTTGCTTACCCGCCCAAATAGGTCCAGAGACGATGCAATCTCAACCACACTGCACACTGCCCTAACCCATCTGGACAAGAGGAATACCTATGTGAGAATGTTGTTCATCGACTACAGCTCAGCATTTAACACCATAGTGCCCTCCAAACTCGTCATCAAGCTCGAGACCCTGGGTCTCGACCCCGCCCTGTGCAATTGGGTACTGGACTTCCTGACTGGCCGCCCCCAGGTGGTGAGGGTAGGAAACAAAATCTCCACCCCGCTGATCCTCAACACTGGGGCCCCACAAGGGTGCGTTCTGAGCCCTCTCTTGTACTCCCTGTTCACCCACGACTGCGTGGCCACGCACGCCTCCAACTCAATCATCAAGTTTGCGGACGACACAACAGTGGTGAGGGCCCTCGGAGTGTGGTGTCAGGAAAATAACCTCACACTCAACGTCAACAAAACTAAGGAGATGATTGTGGACTTCAGGAAACAGCAGAGGGAACACCCCCCTATCCACATCGATGGAACAGTAGTGGAGAGGGTAGTAAGTTTTAAGTTCCTCGGCGTACACATCACAGACAAACTGAATTGGTCCACCCACACAGACAGCATCGTGAAGAAGGCGCAGCAGCGCCTCTTCAACCTCAGGAGGCTGAAGGAATTTGGCTTGTCACCAAAAGCACTCACAAACTTCTACAGATGCACAATCGAGAGCATCCTGTCGGGCTGTATCACCGCCTGGTACGGCAACTGCTCCGCCCACAACCGTAAGGCTCTCCAGAGGGTAGTGAGGTCTGCACAACGCATCACTGGGGGCAAACTACCTGCCCTCCAGGACACCTACACCACCCGATGTCACAGGAAGGCCATAAAGATCAACAAGGACAACAACCACCTGAGCCACTGCCTGTTCACCCCGCTATCATCCAGAAGGACGAGGTCAGTACAGGTGCATCAAAGCTGGGACCGTGAGACTGAAAAACAGCTTCTATCTCAAGGCCATCAGACTGTTAAACAGCCACCACTAACATTGAGTGGCTGCTGCCAACACACTGACTCAACTCCAGCCACTTTAATAATGGGAATTGATGGGAATTGATGTATATATCACTAGCCACTTTAAACAATGCTACTTAATATAATGTTTACATACCCTACATTATTTATCTCATATGTATACGTATATACTGTACTCCATCTACTGCATCTTTATGTAATACATGTATCACTAGCCACTTTAAACTATGCCACTTTGTTTACATACTCATCTCATAGAGGGGCGGCAGAGGGGCGGCAGCGTAGCCTAGTGGTTGGAGAATTGGACTAGTAACCGGAAGGTTGTGAGTTCAAACCCCTGAGCTGACAAGGTACAAATCTGTTGTTCTGCCCCTGAACAGGCAGTTAACCCACTGTTCCCAGGCCATCATTGAAAATAAGAATGTGTTCTTAACTGACTTGCCTGGTTAAATAAAGGTACATTTTAAAATATATATATATATATATTATACTCGATACCATCTACTGCCGCTCTGTGCCATCACTCATTCATATATCTTTATGTACATATTCTTTATCCCTTTACACTTGTGTGTATAATGTAGTAGTTTCAGAATTGTTAGTTAGATGACTCGTTGGTTATTACTGCATTGTCGGAACTAGAAGCACAAGCATTTCGCTACACTCGCATTAACATCTGCTAACCATGTGTATGTGACAAATAACATTTGATTTGATTTGATGTCAATAAAGGCAATTGAATTGAACTGAATTGAGAGAGATGAGCGAGACAGGAGAGAGAGACAGGAGAGAGACAGGAGAGACAGGACAGAGAGACAGGAGAGAGAGAGAGAGAGAGAGAGAGAGAGAGAGAGAGAGAGAGAGAGAGAGAGAGAGAGAGAGAGAGAGAGAGAGAGAGAGAGAAAGAAAGAGGATGAAAGAAAGAGAAAGAGAGATGGATGGATGGATGGATGGATGGAAAGGTATGTCAGTCATGTTGTTACTTTGACAATGTTCAATTATTGTACCAACCCAAGTAATATTGTCAAAATGACACATGTCATTAGGACTTTGGACTTTGATTCAGCTGTTAAGAAAACACATATACTGTAATAAACACACGACCTGTTGTTCCCTCTCTGTAGAATTCTATATATCAGCAAGAAAATACATGTGTTAAGATTACATAAAACATAATCTGGGACATCAAAGCAGGCACCAACAATAATGATGCTGTCTACAACCCAGACAAGGGGCTCGACACACACACACACACACACAAACCAACAACATAACACTCACATACTTCATGTTAATGAGTCTTGAAGTTTCCAGTGTTTTCTCTTGAACCTTTGGTGCTAACGTAGCTTCTCACATAAGCTCCTGCTCTGCATTCCTCTACACTGGACCCCATACTGGGCAATAAACCCACAGGTGAGGGATGGCACACACACACATGTACACACACACACACACACACACACACACACACACACACACACACACACACACACACACACACACACACACACACACACACACACACACACACACACACACACACACACACACACACAGACACACACACACAAAGGTCACGCTCCGGCAGCACCACACACTGGGAGGCAGTGGAGCAAGACCATTAACTCCTTACCAAGCCCTATGAAAGCAGCTCGGTGCACTGAAACCAACCACACACTATCACTCAACTGTACTACATGGCAGTCAATCAAGCGGCCATCAACTCAAACCATGTTCATTGAGCAGATCAGCAGTGGACCCTTGTATGTGTCCAGTCTTCTCTGTTCCCCTTCACCAACCACAGTAGAAATGCCTTGGATGCTGGATGTTGGTGTGTTGCATGTCATTATATAGTCAGACAGCCCCTCATATATATATATAGGCAGACCATCACACAGTGTGTGCTTCATGCATGTTGTGTGTACAGTAGTACACCCCAGACAGGTCCTGCTAATCAACCACAAGCTTGGCCAAATTACCAAAGCACCCAACTAGACCACCAATGCAGTACAAACCAGGCCATGTGTACTGTAGTGTAGTGAGCTGAAGTCAAGTGTATCCATGCTCTGTGGTTTGGCATTCCTGTGTGCCAGCTTCCACAGCAGCAGCCATGAGGGTTGTGTGAGATCAGTTAAAACCGGGTGTGACAAATGTTTACATACCCGCCCACACAACCACCCTCCTCCACCTTCCTGTATGATCCACAGATATTCAGGCTGGAGGATTGGCTATTGTGACAGTCCACAGATGTAGATGGAAAAGGGCTTTATACATATGCCCCATGTAGGATGCATATGGTATGGTGTACGTAACATACAGTGCATAGCTGCCATATCTTAATGGTCAGCAGGCTATATCTTGGCTATATGTTTGAAGTGATGGAGCCCCATTCCCTCTCAGTTAATGTACTACAGTGTATTTACTTTGTTAAACTCGTTTACTTGATTGGAGGGATAACTTCTCGGCGGCCGCTCACAATACATTACATAGTCCTCTATGCATAATTAATGAGGCAATTGGTACCAAGTATCAATTATGAGGACGGAACAGAACAGCAGTGTCCAATTGAAGATCACAACCATCTGCTCCAATGTTAGGATCACTGACCACTCTTCACGCTGCTCTTCTCTGCTGCCTATGAACAGAGAGAGAGAGGGGGGATAGAGGCAGGAGAGGGAAAGAGAGATTGAGTGTGAGAGAGAGAAAGAAAGAAAGAGAGCAAGCAAGAGAGAGAAAGACAGGAGAGAGAGAGAGAGAGAGAGGGGGGAAGAGAGAGAGGGGGAGGAGAGAGACAGGAGAGAGAGAGAGAGGGGGGGAGGAGAAGAGAGAGAGAGGGAGGAGAGAGAGACATGAGAGAGAGAGGGAGAAGAGAAAGAGGGGTGAGGAAAAGAGAGAGAGAGACAGGAGAGAGAGAGACAGGAGAGAGAGAGAGAGGGGAGGAGAAGAGAGAGAGAGGGAAGAGAGAGAGAGACAGGAGAGAGAGAGAGGGAGAAGAGAGAGAGAGAGAGAGGGAGGAGAAGAGAGAGAGAGGGAAGAGAGAGAGAGACAGGAGAGAGAGAGAGGGAGAAGAGAGAGAGAGAGAGAGGGAGGAGAAGAGGGCATAAATAAAACTAAAGCAGGCCCCAATCCAGACCCAGACCAGCTGTGTCTTTGTCATCTGAGTACCATGAGCAGGATGTTTCTAAATGTCAGAGATAGAGAGAACGAAGAGAGAGAGGAGAGGAGGAGAAGGGAGAGAGAGGGGGGATCTAAAGAGAGGGAGCAGGGAGAAAAAAAAGAGAGAAACATGGAAAAAAAGGAGAGATTCAAATAACGAGATGGAGGAAAGGATGAAGACAGTGACAGACATCAACAGAGACGGAAACACAGGGATGTGGAGATCATGGCATTTCACTACGACAAAATAAGAAGGGGGGAGAGAGAGATACAAGTATAGACTGTTGGGATAGATTAGTCTGTATTCAGGGAGGGCTGTTGGAATATGTTTGGCAGTAAACTACATCCTGTGAGCAAGAGTTAAAGCAGAGTGAAGGAAGGAGGGGGAGGAGGGAGATCGCAGAGCAAATGAGATACATATTCTAATCATTTCAGTGTACACATGGGAGAAAAGTTAGGTTTACCACAGACTGAAACACAGTTCCTTCACTATTACACTAGTCCAAAAGACTGACAGACTCAGTAGAAGTGTCATCATCATCACAGTCAGACAAGTGTGATCGTCCTCACAGTCAGACACCATAACACACCATGCATATAGCAACAATCCTGACAGTTATTCCAGCTCTTTTTCTGGCCCTGTCAATAAACCAACCCAGCCATAACAGTGTTAACCTTATTTCCAACTGACCACAGACCAGTACTTTAACAAGCTCAACCCTGAGATGAGGTTCAAAGGCAGGAACTCTTAGAATAGCTTAACAGCAGGTGTGAAGTTATAACATTGTCTAATATAGGTTTATAACATGAGGGATTACCAGGAAGGAATAATACACAGAGGTACCTTTTCAGAAAGTAGAATATATACAAATGGAGCTGCCAGCTTGTATGCCATTTGATCTGCTGGGTCTTGGAGCGCGTTCACAACTATCCTTAAATAGAAACAGGCGATCATAACACAAGCTGCGTGTTTTTCCTAAACAATGGGATGACATGCAACTAATCCAATGTCTTTTTCCACTAAGGAGAAGTTTTTTCTGATCGAGTGTTGACATCTGGAATTTGCCACATTATTGCTACATTTGCATTTGTGTGTGTCTGCATCCATGAGATACCGGAGGGGGGGAAGGAAGAAAAGGAAGAAAGAAAGAAAGAAAGAAAGAGAGAGAGAGTGTGTGTGTGTGTGTGTGTGTGTGTGTGTGTGTGTGTGTGTGTGTGTGTGTGTGTGTGTGTGTGTGTGTGTGTGTGTGTGTGTGTGTGTGTGTGTGTGTGAAGGATGATGTTCCGAACCACACTGTCTCTCACTGATCGTCATTCACTCATATTGCTCTCTTTTATAGCAGAGCCTCCTCTGCCTTTAAAAACACATTAATAAAAATAATTCCCCCTCATTCTGACAGCTGCCTGGAAGGCATTACAGGAGGCAGGAGGAGACACATCCCAGACCATCACCAGAGCAAGATTAGAGCATTAACCAGACAAATAAGCCTCTGTGCTTCACTATGGCAACATTAACTCTCTCCCCCTCTGTAAACATGTTCTTAATCTTTCTCCTCGCCCACCTTTCAGGCCACCCGGGTTCTGCACAGATCTCTCTCTCTCTCTCTCTCTCTCTCTCTCTCTCTCTCTCTCTCTCTCTCTCTCTCTCTCTCTCTCTCTCTCTCTCTCTCTCTCTCTCTCTCTCTCTCTCTCTCTCTCTCTCTCTCTCTCTCTCTCTCTCTCTCTCTCTCTCTCTCTCTCTCTCTCTCTCTCTCTCTCTCTCTCTCTCTCTCTCTCTCTCTCTCTCTCTCTCTCTCTCTCTCTCTCTCTCTCTCTCTCTCTCTCTCTCTCTCTCTCTCTCTCTCTCTCTCTCTCTCTCTCTCTCTCTCTCTCTCTCTCTCTCTCTCTCTCATTCTGTCAGCTACATGGCCAGTGATTAGGCTAACATGGTCCAGTCAAGGACATTTGAAGTGATGGAAAAACAAACAGGTTTCAAAATGGCCGACAATGTTTGGGGGTGTGAAAATAAACGGCTGGAGGAGACATTACTTGCCGTGTCAGAACACTGATTCGATTAGTTTGCTTGCTGTTCTGACAGACTTTCAGGCTTCGTCATGAAACTCTCAACACTCACAGCCATTCCTCATTCTAGGTTTAAACATGAAATAATTAAAGTCTTGTGAGTGATACCAGTTCACATTACACCTTGCCTATGGATATCAAAGAGCAGGACTAATGTACAGTACTACAGCACCGCAACGGAAAGAACCGCTGGCGCCAGAGGAACAGGAGCTTTCTCTCTTCCCAGGTAGAGATGGGATCAGGCTGCGTGGTACTGCATTACAAAGCAGAGCACCACCACTATCCATCATTGGACAGGACAGAGGCTGGTAGAGCAGAGGCTCTAGCCCTCCCTGTCCCTCCATGACCACAGGTCCAGGGGTGAGTTCAAAGACCAGGTGGAGAGACTCCGACCCCCTCCTCTCCCTCTCTGAAGGAGTATTTAAAACAGTGATGAATCTGCTCAACTATAACAGGGTAAAACAAAAGGAGCTGCTCGCTCCACTCTGGAAATAAACCTCCATCACCCTCATGTTCTCTCACCTACTCAGTCAGTCACTCAGCTCATCAGTCAGTGGCTGCCTGGCCAACTAGCTGACTGGGTTAATGGTGTCACCAGCTCCTCTGGTTGGTTATTGTAAGCAGTGGCAGCGTGAGTCTGACCTGTCTGTCAGTGTGGGCCTCAGAGCCAGGGTTCCTTCATACCCCTAGGCTGTCACCCCATAAGAGATGAGTCCGAATGGGTGAGTCTGGGTGCGGGGGGGGGGCACAGAGTGGGTGTGAGGGAGTCATCTCTGGAGGGGTGTTGACAGAAGGCTGGTGTAATCAGGGACATCTGATCCATATACAATCAGAGCTGAATGATCACTTGGGCTGAGGTCTGAACTAAGGCCTTTTGACCTTCCAATGCCTCAACTACACTCTTCAACAGTTTCTATACCTCACTCTTTGTGTCGATGTGCAGGGTTGGGTAGATTATTTTCTAAATGTAATCCGTTGCAGTTACTAGTTACCTGTACAAAATTGTAATCTGTAAAGTAATTTTTGGATTACCCAAACTCAGTAACATTATCTGATACTTTCTGTTATTTGTACTGGTCTGTGTTCACTAGGAAATAAGGTTAACACTGTTATGGCTGGGCTGGTTTACTTTCCCCTTAAGAGGCATTAGAAGAAGACAAAAAGGATCCATAAAACATTTTTGGTATGTTATTATAGTAGTCTCTGATTTGTGGTTAGACTCGCTCAGATGGAACAAACTTTTCTTCCTCCTCGCAAACATCCTTTCTGATTTTAAAAGTAATCTAGTTTTCAAAAGTATATGTAATCTGATTACAATATTTTTGCTGGTAACGTAGCTGATTACATGTACAACCCTGCCGATGTGTCACATGAAGTGGGACATTTACCTCCCTTTCTACCCACACAAATGTAGGCCTTCTGATTGTTTGGTACAAACATTGCTTGCTAAATTAACTATGCTATCGCTAGTCAAATTAAACATTGTGCTTTATATATATTGTGAACAGAAAACGGTAGCATTTGGTTACCATTATTCACAAAATGTTAAGTATTGTTGTTTGGTATCACTAGCCTGTACTAGGTCCAGGCTTTCTAGATGAGCGCGAGCTGATCTAGTTCCCAGCATTACACCACGATAGCTTCGCCCTCATGTGGATGCTACAGTAGCAAGCATACTAGGTAGTGCTAGGTATCAACAGCCAATCCAGTAGGGTCTGGAAGCTGTAGTGAGCTTCGATAGGTCAATAGCACCACAATGTCGCAGATTGTTTGCATAATATTCAGCTTTCCCAACTTTGGTCACGCTTTCTCGCCCATGCTCGCAACGCCCAATAATTCCCCTGCCACTTTGCTTCCCTCCCTTGCAAAAGAACGGTTTCCGACGTTACATCGCCCCCATACCATGTTCAGTTAAAAGGTACCGTTAGCCACGTCTCTCCCCCGCGGGACGGTTGAGCTAACATAGGCTAATGCGATTAGCATGAGATTGTAAGTAACAAGAACATTTCCCAAGACATATCTGATATTGGCAGAAAGCTTAAATTCTTGTTAATCTAACTGCACTGTCCAATTTACAGTAGCTATTACAGTGAAATAATACAATGCTATTGTGTGAGGAGAGTGCACAGTTTTGAACTTAAATAGTTATTAATAAACCAATTAGGCACATTTGGGCAGGCTTGGTACAAACGTTTTAACAAAAATACAATGGTTCATTGCATCAGTCTAAAACATTGCACATACACTGCTGCCATCTAGTGGCCAAAATCTAAATTGCGCCCTGACTGGAATAATACATTATGACCTTTCTATTGCATTTCAAAGATGATGGTACAAAAAGACACCAAAAAAATCATGTTTTTTTTCTTTGTATTATATTTTACCAGATCTAATGTGTTATATTCTCCTACATTAATTTAACATTTCCACAAACTTCAAAGTGTTCCCTTCAAATGGTATCAAGAATATGCATATCCTTGCTTCAGGTCCTGAGCTACAGGCAGTTAGATTTGGGTATGTCATTTTAGGCTAAAATTGAGGCGGATCCTTAAGAGGTTCATAGTTCTTAGAAACGTAATGTTTATGAAAAGTATGCCTTTTTTCATGAAGGAGTTAGCTATTGACCATTGTAATGTTAAGTGACCAAAAGTATTGCCGTTAAAGTGTATTATCACTGTTCATAAAAAATGTAGTCTACCTGTTTGAAGGTGAATGGTTTATGCCAAGTTAGGGCAGATCCTATAAGGATCCCCACTCTCTCCGTTTAGGGAAGAGCTGCTCTTGAAGTAAGATGTTGCTAGAAGTTTTGCTATTACTCAGCTGTGGGAGTTTGCTTTTGAAACGTTCAGTTCTAGGTTGTTTTTAACTTGGCCAAGTAAGTGTATTGTTTTTTCAAGTTCATTATTTGTGTCAACTATTTATAATTTTTACCATCTGTACATTTTTGTAAATACAACTCTCAATTCTGGATCCAGTCTTCTTCATCACCTGCACTGTAAATAAAAAACATATATTTTTGCACCTGAACCTCTGACTGTCTCAACAGTAGGCTGCCGGGTCCTATTTCTTAACACCCTCCATCTCACCCTCTTATTTGTCATGTATTTTGTTTCTGTTGTAGGACAAGAAAAAAAGGAATAATATCCACCATCATCATTCCACATAGCCAGATTAGACAGAGCGCTACCACAACCTAGTCTAACTCCCATCAATCCAACCGTCCTCCTCTCTCCCTCCCTACCTGGTACCAGTCAGTCACCATGCTGTCCTGGTATAATCAGCATCACCACAGGCCTGTATGAACACACAGCAGCTCAGAGAGACCATACGGACCAGAGAGAGGGACTATGTCAGTCTGCTCTGTTCCTCCTCACAGTCACTTTTCTCCCAATAAACAGACATTTTCATAAACACAGAGAAAGTGACTGTATATAAATGGAAACTATTCCTGGAATGAATGAGTGTATGTATGGTGTGTGTGAGTATATTATTTCATATCCTGTTTTTTTGGTGGTGCGGTGCAGTAATCCACCTATAATCTGCACATAATCTACAGGTAATCCAGCTCTGGGAGGCATCTTCAGGCCATCTCTGACAGGATAACTGGGACCTTCATGTGGTCGACCATCATGGTCTGGTTTATCCTTCTAACCAGTTTAATGCCTCTCATACTGTATGAACACTAAAGCCAGACCACTGCTCCAATGAGAAATAACTCGTTCTCATAAGGAAATGTGCTCTGGGCTTTTTGTCAGTCTGTTAATGCATTATTTTCAAATACTTCAGATGTAGGATCTTCATTTGATCACCCCGTTGCAGGAGAACTTTCCTGCAATGCAGGAAATGTAAAACGTGTAGGGTATTTTAGGTTTAAAAAGGTTTCTGAAGTTTGTAATTTCCACATTGAAATTTCTGACTTGATTTTCCCTAATGGAAAGTGTATCAACCCCTACAAAAATGTCCATTAATTATAATCCACATAATAATTCACATTTCCTGTTGCTGCAGGATTATTTTCCTGCTGTAGCAAACTGACTCAAATGAAGATCCTACATCTGTAGTGCAGGCAATGTTGAAACGGTTCAGTGCCAGCACTAGTCACGGTTCCCCACTCTCCTCCTCAGTGTGTGTATTCATTGCTGTATTGGATTAGCTGTGTTTATAAAGCTCTGGTCTGAGTACTGTACAAGAGCAAACGTTTGAGGTTTAAAATAACTGGTGGATGGATACACATGGACAACATTAGCACTATCAGAGAGGCAGAGAGGGGGGAAACAGAGAGAGGGAGTAGGAACGGAGATGGGAGGCGTGTAGAAAATGATAGTTGGACAGATGATTAAGAGTGATACTGTCCTACAATTGTGCTGGCCCATGAGTCAGTGGTGCCCTTCCTGTCCTTTGGTCTGGGACCAGGTCTAATCCCCAGCCTGTCTCTGAGGGTCATAGCTGACAGACAGACAGACAGACAGATGGACAGATCGGTCATCACTCCCATCAGCACCACCACAGGAGCACTCCATGCTGGGACAAGATCAGTTAGAGGAGGAGGATCACATCTATTTACAGGAGCAACATTAAGGATACAATATACCTTTCAGACACTTTCACTATCTCTCATACCCTCCCTCTCCCTTTGCATCTGCTTCTCTCTCTCTCTGTCTCTATCTTCCTATCTGCTTCTTTCGCTCCCTCTCCCTTCCTATCTGATTCTGATTCTCTCTGTGTCTGTCTCTCTCTCTCCCCTCTCTTTCTCTCACCCTCTCTCTCACTTCCACCTCCTCTCCCTAAACTTGTTCTATGTGGTTGCCTTGCCTCCAGTGCAAATAAATACACTTCAGTGATATCGGTTTTCCGTGCTGCTCTGACCCCCCCAGACGACAGAAACATGTCAAACCACACAAATAAATACACTTCAGTGATATCGGTTTTCTGTGCTGCTCTGACCCCCCCAGACGACAGAAACATGTCAAACCACACAAATAAATACACTTCAGTGATATCGGTTTTCTGTGCTGCTCGGACCCCCCCAGACCACAGAAACATGTCAAACCACACAAATAAATACACTTCAGTGATATCGGTTTTCTGTGCTGCTCTGACCCCCCCAGACCACAGAAACATGTCAAACCACACAAATAAATACACTTCAGTGATATCGGTTTTCTGTGCTGCTCTGACCCCCCCAGACCACAGAAACATGTCAAACCACACAAATAAATACACTTCAGTGATATCGGTTTTCTGTGCTGCTCTGACCCCCCCAGACCACAGAAACATGTCAAACCACACAAATAAATACACTTCAGTGATATCGGTTTTCTGTGCTGCTCTGACCCCCCCAGACCACAGAAACATGTCAAACCATGTCACAAATAAATACACTTCAGTGATATCGGTTTTCTGTGCTGCTCTGACCCCCCCAGACCACAGAAACATGTCAAACCACATAAATAAATACACTTCAGTGATATCGGTTTTCTGTGCTGCTCTGACCCCCCCAGACCACAGAAACATGTCAAACCACATAAATAAATACACTTCAGTGATATCGGTTTTCTGTGCTGCTCTGACCCCCCCAGACCACAGAAACATGTCAAACCACATAAATAAATACACTTCAGTGATATCGGTTTTCTGTGCTGCTCTGACCCCCAGACCACAGAAACATGTCAAACCACATAAATAAATACACTTCAGTGATATCGGTTTTCTGTGCTGCTCTGACCCCCCCAGACCACAGAAACATGTCAAACCACACAAATAAATACACTTCAGTGATATCGGTTTTTGTGCTGCTCTGACCCCCAGACCACAGAAACATGTCAAACCACACAAATAAATACACTTCAGTGATATCGGTTTTCTGTGCTGCTCTGACCCCCAGACCACAGAAACATGTCAAACCACACAAATAAATACACTTCAGTGATATCGGTTTTCTGTGCTGCTCTGACCCCCCCAGACGACAGAAACATGTCAAACCACACAAATAAATACACTTCAGTGATATCGGTTTTCTGTGCTGCTCTGACCCCCCCAGACCACAGAAACATGTCAAACCACATAAATAAATACACTTCAGTGATATCGGTTTTCTGTGCTGCTCTGACCCCCCCAGACCACAGAAACATGTCAAACCACATAAATATATACACTTCAGTGATATCGGTTTTCTGTGCTGCTCTGACCCCCCCAGACCACAGAAACATGTCAAACCACACAAATAAATACACTTCAGTGATATCGGTTTTCTGTGCTGCTCTGACCCCCCCAGACCACAGAAACATGTCAAACCACACAAATAAATACACTTCAGTGATATCGGTTTTCTGTGCTGCTCGGACCCCCCCAGACCACAGAAACATGTCAAACCAGACAAATAAATACACTTCAGTGATATCGGTTTTCTGTGCTGCTCGGACCCCCAGACCACAGAAACATGTCAAACCACACAAATAAATACACTTCAGTGATATCGGTTTTCTGTGCTGCTCTGACCCCCCAGACCACAGAAACATGTCAAACCAGACAAATAAATACACTTCAGTGATATCGGTTTTCTGTGCTGCTCTGACCCCCAGACCACAGAAACATGTCAAACCACACAAATAAATACACTTCAGTGATATCGGTTTTCTGTGCTGCTCTGACCCCCCCAGACCACAGAAACATGTCAAACCACACAAATAAATACACTTCAGTGATATCGGTTTTCTGTGCTGCTCTGACCCCCCCAGACCACAGAAACATGTCAAACCACACAAATAAATACACTTCAGTGATATCGGTTTTCTGTGCTGCTCGGACCCCCCCAGACCACAGAAACATGTCAAACCACACAAATAAATAGCTCCCCTGGAACCCAAATAGTCGAATTGCTCAGATCCTGCATGAGGAGCAGCTCAGATCCTGCATGAGGACCAGCCATGGAGTGGGGTCACCACACCCTGTGCCGGAGGAAAGGAGAGCCTGGATTGAACACCTCTCCCTGTAGCCCAATCCTCTTCTGTTTCTGGATCCAGGCAGGGGGTCTACTGCCTCATCCATCCCATGGAGTATGCATCAAAACCTCAAGAGTCAGTTTCATCGACCTGGAGCTGATACAGAGGAAGAGGAAGTGTAGAGTAACCTATAGTCTCTGACCCTAAGCTCACACCAAATCCAGACCTAAAACTCCACACCAGCCGCCCAGTCAGTCTTTACCTTCGGGTTCCCATGCTGAACAGAGGGTAATGTTTGGCTATGGTGATAGAGGAGGTCCACTGGAGAGACGATTGGATACTGTATACACCAACTCAATCATGTTTAGCCATATGACCTCAAGTGTGACCCTAGAGAGAGAGAGGGAGAGAGAGAGAGAGAAAGGGAAGAGGGAGAGAGAGAGAGACAGAGAGAGAGATGGTTTCCTTTCAACCTGAGGAAATTCAAATTGTTTTCAAATGTTTTCCCAGCCTGTGAGATTTAGAGTTCATAACCCACTAATCAGAACCACAAGGCCAAGTCTAACCTGACACACTAATTTCACACACTAACGCAGAGACACTCACTATCTCAAACTACAATGAAGCAGATCACATCATTGTAAAACCATTCTGATCCAGTTCACAAGGCAAAAGAGATAACAATTTAATTGGATTCATTCAAATGCACATTCCCGTCCAGTGCCAATATGATCATACATTCATGTACCTGTGTGTATATGCACTACAGTCCTGCAGTCCAGTAGTCATAGCTACCAACCTCATACATGCATACTGGACCTCATTCAGAAATCTATTTCCACACTAACTAACACAACGTTTCTCTTCTGGTCCTGATAAATATTTATGTTGACCATGTTTGCATTAGACTGTGGTGCCGTTATCATTGGCTGGAAGCAGATTCAAAGGCTGAGGAACCATGTCTATGCTCATCACACAATATTTACAGTGGTTGGCAAGCAAAATAAACGTTTTCTGGACATGCAAACACGAAGAGTTTGATTGGGGGCCCTGTGGCTATGGACCTGGGCCTATAATCAACATACTGGTAATTACGTCATGGGATTGATACTGTATGTTATGGAATGAAGCAGCTGCAGTGTTCTCATGGTGCAGAGTCTTAAACTCCATCTAGTGGTGGTCATTAGAGACATCACTATGACCCCACACCAATATCTGTGTAAAAACAGATCGAGCCACTTAGACCAAGTCTGAAGCCATCCTCTAGCTCTCCTCAACCCCTCCCTTCCTGTCCATAGATGAGTCTGTGTTTTTAATCTGAAATTGTCCTGCTCTGATCACTCATGTGCCCCCCCACCCCACCCCCGGACCCTGCCTCCTCTTCCAGAGGCACACCCTGTTCTAAAAGCTTTTTTAATTATGGCGCCCATTAGAGCTGGGCTGGCTCTCTGCTCCGCTCTGTCCTGCACAAAAACTGTCCTGCTTTGACTTGATGACAAAAAACCTGCAGTGACATTGACCTGCTCCATGTGTCTCTCTTCTCACTTATGAACAGAGAAGGGATGAGTGAGGCGGGAGAGAGGTAAAGAGACCGAATGAGGCGGAGAGAGGTAAAGAGACCGAGTGAGGCGGAGAGAGGTAAAGAGACCGAGTGAGGCGGAGAGAGGTAAAGAGACCGAGTGAGGTGGAGAGAGGTAAAGAGACCGAGTGAGGCGGAGAGAGGTAAAGATACCGAGTGAGGCGGAGAGAGGTAAAGAGGCCGAGTGAGGGGGAGAGAGGTAGTGAGACAGAGTGAGAGAGGTAAAGATACAGAGTGAGTGGGAGAGAGGTAAAGATACAGAGGGAAGTGGAGAGGTAAAGAGACAGAATGAGGGGGAGAGAGGTAAAGATACAGAGTGAGGGGGAGAGAGGTAAAGATACAGAGTGGGGGGGAGAGGTAAAGAGACAGAGTGAGGGGGAGAGAGGTAAAGATACAGAGTGAGGGGCAGAGAGGTAAAGATACAGAGTGAGGGGGAGAGAGGTAAAGATACAGAGTGAGGGGGAGAGAGGTAAAGATACAGAGTGAGGGGGAGAGAGGTAAATATACAGAGTGAGGGGGAGAGAGGTAAAGTTACAGAGGGAGGGGGAGAGAGGTAAAGAGACAGATTGAGAGAGGTTAAAGATACAGAGTGGGGGGAGAGGTAAAGAGACAGAGTGAGGGGGAGAGAGGTAAAGAGACATAGTGAGGGGGAGAGAGGTAAAGATACAGAGTGAGGAGGAGAGAGGTAAAGATACAGAGTGAGGAGGAGAGAGGTAAAGATACAGAGTGAGGAGGAGAGAGGTAAAGAGACAGAGTGAGGAGGAGAGAGGTAAAGAGACAGAGTGAGGAGGAGAGAGGTAAAGATACAGAGTGAGGAGGAGAGAGGTAAAGAGACAGAGTGAGGAGGAGAGAGGTAAAGATACAGAGGGAGGGGGAGAGAGGTAAAGAGACAGAGTGAGAGAGGTAAAGATACAGAGGGAGGGGGAGAGAGGTAAAGATACAGAGTGAGGGGGAGAGAGGTAAAGATACAGAGTGAGGGGGAGAGGTAAAGAGACAGAGTGAGGGGGAGAGAGGTAAAGATACAGAGTGAGAGAGGTAAAGAGACAGAGTGAGGAGGAGAGAGGTAAAGATACAGAGGGAGGGGGAGAGAGGTACAGATACAGAGTGAGCGGGAGAGGTAAAGAGGCAGAGTGAGTGGGAGAGAGGTAAAGAGACAGAGGGAGGGGGAGAGGTAAAGAGACAGAGTGAAGGGGAGAGAGGTAAAGATACAGAGTGAGGGGGAGAGAGGTAAAGATACAGAGTGAGGGGGAGAGAGGTAAAGATACAGAGTGGGGGGGAGAGAGGTAAAGATACAGAGTGAGGGGGAGAGAGGTAAAGATACAGAGTGAGGGGGAGAGAGGTAAAGATACAGAGTGAGGGGGAGAGAGGTAAAGATACAGAGTGAGGGGGAGAGAGGTAAAGATACAGAGTGAGGGGGAGAGAGGTAAAGTTACAGAGGGAGGGGGAGAGAGGTAAAGAGACAGATTGAGAGAGGTTAAAGATACAGAGTGGGGGAGAGGTAAAGAGACAGAGTGAGGGGGAGAGAGGTAAAGAGACATAGTGAGGGGGAGAGAGGTAAAGATACAGAGTGAGGAGGAGAGAGGTAAAGATACAGAGTGAGGAGGAGAGAGGTACAGATACAGAGTGAGGAGGAGAGAGGTAAAGAGACAGAGTGAGGAGGAGAGAGGTAAAGAGACAGAGTGAGGAGGAGAGAGGTAAAGATACAGAGTGAGGAGGAGAGAGGTAAAGAGACAGAGTGAGGAGGAGAGAGGTAAAGATACAGAGGGAGGGGGAGAGAGGTAAAGAGACAGAGTGAGAGAGGTAAAGATACAGAGGGAGGGGGAGAGAGGTAAAGAGACAGAGTGAGAGAGGTAAAGAGACAGAGTGAGGGGGAGAGAGGTAAAGATACAGAGTGAGAGAGGTAAAGAGACAGAGTGAGGAGGAGAGAGGTAAAGATACAGAGGGAGGGGGAGAGAGGTAAAGATACAGAGTGAGCGGGAGAGGTAAAGAGGCAGAGTGAGTGGGAGAGAGGTAAAGAGACAGAGGGAGGGGGAGAGGTAAAGAGACAGAGTGAAGGGGAGAGAGGTAAAGATACAGAGTGAGGGGGGGAGAGGTAAAGATACAGAGTGAGGGGGAGAGAGGTAAAGATACAGAGTGGGGGGATAGGTAAAGATACAGAGTGAGGGGGAGAGAGAAAAAGATACAGAGTGAGGGGGAGAGAGGTAAAGATACAGAGTGGGGGGGAGAGGTAAAGAGACAGAGTGAGGGGGAGAGAGGTAAAGATACAGAATGAGGGGCAGAGAGGTAAAGATACAGAGTGAGGGGGAGAGAGGTAAAGATACAGAGTGAGGGGGAGAGAGGTAAAGATACAGAGTGAGGGGGAGAGAGGTAAAGATACAGAGTGAGGGGGAGAGAGGTAAAGATACAGAGGGAGGGGGAGAGAGGTAAAGAGGCAGATTGAGAGAGGTTAAAGATACAGAGTGGGGGGAGAGGTAAAGAGACAGAGTGAGGGGAGAGAGGTAAAGAGACATAGTGAGGGGGAGAGAGGTAAAGATACAGAGTGAGGGGGAGAGAGGTAAAGATACAGAGTGAGGGGGAGAGAGGTAAAGATACAGAGTGAGGGGGAGAGAGGTAAAGTTACAGAGGGAGGGGGAGAAAGGTAAAGAGACAGATTGAGAGAGGTTAAAGATACAGAGTGGGGGGGAGAGGTAAAGAGACAGAGTGAGGGGGAGAGAGGTAAAGATACAGAGTGAGGAGGAGAGAGGTAAAGATACAGAGTGAGGAGGAGAGAGGTAAAGCTACAGAGTGAGGAGGAGAGAGGTAAAGAGACAGAGTGAGGAGGAGAGAGGTAAAGATACAGAGGGAGGGGGAGAGAGGTAAAGAGACAGAGTGAGAGAGGTAAAGATACAGAGGGAGGGGAGAGAGGTAAAGATACAGAGTGAGAGAGGTAAAGAGACAGAGTGAGGAGGAGAGAGGTAAAGATACAGAGGGAGGGGGAGAGAGGTAAAGATACAGAGTGAGCGGGAGAGGTAAAGAGGCAGAGTGAGTGGGAGAGAGGTAAAGAGACAGAGGGAGGGGGAGAGGTAAAGAGACAGAGTGAAGGGGAGAGAGGTAAAGATACAGAGTGAGGGGGGGAGAGGTAAAGATACAGAGTGAGGGGGAGAGAGGTAAAGATACAGAGTGGGGGGGAGAGAGGTAAAGATACAGAGTGAGGGGGAGAGAGGTAAAGATACAGAGTGGGGGGAGAGGTAAAGAGACAGAGTGAGGGGGAGAGAGGTAAAGATACAGAGTGAAGGGGAGAGAGGTAAAGATACAGAGTGAGGGGGAGAGAGGTAAAGATACAGAGGGAGGGGAGAGAGGTAAAGAGACAGATTGAGAGAGGTTAAAGATACAGAGTGGGGGAGAGGTAAAGAGACAGAGTGAGGGAGAGAGGTAAAGAGACATAGTGAGGGGGAGAGAGGTAAAGATACAGAGTGAGGAGGAGAGAGGTAAAGATACAGAGTGAGGAGGAGAGAGGTAAAGAGACAGAGTGAGGAGGAGAGAGGTAAAGAGACAGAGTGAGGAGGAGAGAGGTAAAGATGCAGAGTGAGGGGGAGAGATGTAAAGAGACAGAGTGAGAGAGGTAAAGAGACAGAGTGAGGGGGAGAGAGGTAAAGATACAGAGTGAGAGAGGTAAAGAGACAGAGTGAGGAGGAGAGAGGTAAAGATACAGAGTGAGGAGGAGAGAGGTAAAGAGACAGAGTGAGGAGGAGAGAGGTAAAGAGACAGAGTGAGGAGGAGAGAGGTAAAGATACAGAGGGAGGGGGAGAGAGGTAAAGATACAGAGTGAGGGGAGAGAGGTAAAGTTACAGAGTGAGGGGGAGAGAGGTAAAGAGACATAGTGAGGGGGAGAGAGGTAAAGATACAGAGTGAGGAGGAGAGAGGTAAAGATACAGAGTGAGGAGGAGAGAGGTAAAGATACAGAGTGAGGAGGAGAGAGGTAAAGAGACAGAGTGAGGAGGAGAGAGGTAAAGAGACAGAGTGAGGAGGAGAGAGGTAAAGATACAGAGTGAGGAGGAGAGAGGTAAAGAGACAGAGTGAGGAGGAGAGAGGTAAAGATACAGAGGGAGGGGGAGAGAGGTAAAGAGACAGATTGAGAGAGGTAAAGATACAGAGGGAGGGTGGAGAGAGGTAAAGATACAGAGTGAGGGGGAGAGAGGTAAAGAGACAGAGTGAGAGAGGTAAAGAGACAGAGTGAGGGGGAGAGAGGTAAAGATACAGAGTGAGAAAGGTAAAGAGACAGAGTGAGGAGGAGAGAGGTAAAGATACAGAGGGAGGGGGAGAGAGGTAAAGAGGCAGAGTGAGCGGGAGAGGTAAAGAGGCAGAGTGAGTGGGAGAGAGGTAAAGAGACAGAGGGAGGGGGAGAGGTAAAGAGACAGAGTGAAGGGGAGAGAGGTAAAGATACAGAGTGAGGGGGGGAGAGGTAAAGATACAGAGTGAGGGGGAGAGAGGTAAAGATACAGAGTGAGGGGGGGAGAGGTAAAGATACAGAGTGAGGGGGAGAGAGGTAAAGATACAGAGTGGGGGGAGAGAGGTAAAGATACAGAGTGAGGGGGAGAGAGGTAAAGATACAGAGTGGGGGGAGAGGTAAAGAGACAGAGTGAGGGGGAGAGAGGTAAAGATACAGAGTGAAGGGGAGAGAGGTAAAGATACAGAGTGAGGGGGAGAGAGGTAAAGATACAGAGGGAGGGGAGAGAGGTAAAGAGACAGATTGAGAGAGGTTAAAGATACAGAGTGGGGGGGAGAGGTAAAGAGACAGAGTGAGGGGAGAGAGGTAAAGAGACATAGTGAGGGGGAGAGAGGTAAAGATACAGAGTGAGGAGGAGAGAGGTAAAGATACAGAGTGAGGAGGAGAGAGGTAAAGAGACAGAGTGAGGAGGAGAGAGGTAAAGAGACAGAGTGAGGAGGAGAGAGGTAAAGATGCAGAGTGAGGGGGAGAGATGTAAAGAGACAGAGTGAGAGAGGTAAAGAGACAGAGTGAGGGGGAGAGAGGTAAAGATACAGAGTGAGAGAGGTAAAGAGACAGAGTGAGGAGGAGAGAGGTAAAGATACAGAGTGAGGAGGAGAGAGGTAAAGAGACAGAGTGAGGAGGAGAGAGGTAAAGAGACAGAGTGAGGAGGAGAGAGGTAAAGATACAGAGGGAGGGGGAGAGAGGTAAAGATACAGAGTGAGGGGGGGAGAGGTAAAGTTACAGAGTGAGGGGGAGAGAGGTAAAGAGACATAGTGAGGGGGAGAGAGGTAAAGATACAGAGTGAGGAGGAGAGAGGTAAAGATACAGAGTGAGGAGGAGAGAGGTAAAGAGACAGAGTGAGGAGGAGAGAGGTAAAGAGACAGAGTGAGGAGGAGAGAGGTAAAGATACAGAGTTAGGAGGAGAGAGGTAAAGAGACAGAGTGAGGAGGAGAGAGGTAAAGATACAGAGGGAGGGGGAGAGAGGTAAAGAGACAGATTGAGAGAGGTAAAGATACAGAGGGAGGGGGAGAGAGGTAAAGATACAGAGTGAGGGGAGAGAGGTAAAGAGACAGAGTGAGAGAGGTAAAGAGACAGAGTGAGGGGGAGAGAGGTAAAGATACAGAGTGAGAAAGGTAAAGAGACAGAGTGAGGAGGAGAGAGGTAAAGATACAGAGGGAGGGGAGAGAGGTAAAGAGGCAGAGTGAGCGGGAGAGGTAAAGAGGCAGAGTGAGTGGGAGAGAGGTAAAGAGACAGAGGGAGGGGGAGAGAGGTAAAGATACAGAGTGGGGGGAGAGGTAAAGAGACAGAGTGAGGGGGAGAGAGGTAAAGATACAGAGTGAGGGGGAGAGGTAAAGATACAGAGTGAGGGGAGAGAGGTAAAGATACAGAGTGAGGGGGAGAGGTAAAGATACAGAGTGAGGGGAGAGAGGTAAAGATACAGAGTGAGGGGGAGAGAGGTAAAGATACAGAGTGGGGGAGAGGTAAAGAGACAGAGTGAGGGGGAGAGGTAAAGATACAGAGTGAAGGGGAGAGAGGTAAAGATACAGAGTGAGGGGAGAGAGGTAAAGATACAGAGGGAGGGGGAGAGAGGTAAAGAGACAGATTGAGAGAGGTTAAAGATACAGAGTGGGGGAGAGGTAAAGAGACAGAGTGAGGGGAGAGAGTTAAAGAGACATAGTGAGGGGAGAGAGGTAAAGATACAGAGTGAGGAGGAGAGAGGTAAAGATACAGAGTGAGGAGGAGAGAGGTAAAGAGACAGAGTGAGGAGGAGAGAGGTAAAGAGACAGAGTGAGGAGGAGAGAGGTAAAGATGCAGAGTGAGGGGGAGAGATGTAAAGAGACAGAGTGAGAGAGGTAAAGAGACAGAGTGAGGGGGAGAGAGGTAAAGATACAGAGGGAGAGAGGTAAAGAGACAGAGTGAGGAGGAGAGAGGTAAAGATACAGAGTGAGGAGGAGAGAGGTAAAGAGACAGAGTGAGGAGGAGAGAGGTAAAGAGACAGAGTGAGGAGGAGAGAGGTAAAGATACAGAGGGAGGGGGAGAGAGGTAAAGATACAGAGTGAGGGGGAGAGGTAAAGTTACAGAGTGAGGGGAGAGAGGTAAAGAGACATAGTGAGGGGGAGAGGTAAAGATACAGAGTGAGGAGGAGAGAGGTAAAGATACAGAGTGAGGAGGAGAGAGGTAAAGATACAGAGTGAGGAGGAGAGAGGTAAAGAGACAGAGTGAGGAGGAGAGAGGTAAAGAGACAGAGTGAGGAGGAGAGAGGTAAAGATACAGAGTTAGGAGGAGAGAGGTAAAGAGACAGAGTGAGGAGGAGAGAGGTAAAGATACAGAGGGAGGGGGAGAGAGGTAAAGAGACAGATTGAGAGAGGTAAAGATACAGAGGGAGGGGGAGAGAGGTAAAGATACAGAGTGAGGGGGAGAGAGGTAAAGAGACAGAGTGAGAGAGGTAAAGAGACAGAGTGAGGGGGAGAGAGGTAAAGATACAGAGTGAGAAAGGTAAAGAGACAGAGTGAGGAGGAGAGAGGTAAAGATACAGAGGGAGGGGGAGAGAGGTAAAGAGGCAGAGTGAGCGGGAGAGGTAAAGAGGCAGAGTGAGTGGGAGAGAGGTAAAGAGACAGAGGGAGGGGGAGAGGTAAAGAGACAGAGTGAAGGGGAGAGAGGTAAAGATACAGAGTGAGGGGGGGAGAGGTAAAGATACAGAGTGAGGGGGAGAGAGGTAAAGATACAGAGTGAGGGGGGGAGAGGTAAAGATACAGAGTGAGGGGGAGAGAGGTAAAGATACAGAGTGAGGGGGAGAGAGGTAAAGATACAGAGTGGGGGGAGAGGTAAAGAGACAGAGTGAGGGGGAGAGAGGTAAAGATACAGAGTGAAGGGGAGAGAGGTAAAGATACAGAGTGAGGGGGAGAGAGGTAAAGATACAGAGGGAGGGGAGAGAGGTAAAGAGACAGATTGAGAGAGGTTAAAGATACAGAGTGGGGGGGAGAGGTAAAGAGACAGAGTGAGGGGAGAGAGGTAAAGAGACATAGTGAGGGGAGAGAGGTAAAGATACAGAGTGAGGAGGAGAGAGGTAAAGATACAGAGTGAGGAGGAGAGAGGTAAAGAGACAGAGTGAGGAGGAGAGAGGTAAAGAGACAGAGTGAGGAGGAGAGAGGTAAAGATGCAGAGTGAGGGGGAGAGATGTAAAGAGACAGAGTGAGAGAGGTAAAGAGACAGAGTGAGGGGAGAGAGGTAAAGATACAGAGTGAGAGAGGTAAAGAGACAGAGTGAGGAGGAGAGAGGTAAAGATACAGAGTGAGGAGGAGAGAGGTAAAGAGACAGAGTGAGGAGGAGAGAGGTAAAGAGACAGAGTGAGGAGGAGAGAGGTAAAGATACAGAGGGAGGGGGAGAGAGGTAAAGATACAGAGTGAGGGGGAGAGAGGTAAAGTTACAGAGTGAGGGGAGAGAGGTAAAGAGACATAGTGAGGGGAGAGAGGTAAAGATACAGAGTGAGGAGGAGAGAGGTAAAGATACAGAGTGAGGAGGAGAGAGGTAAAGATACAGAGTGAGGAGGAGAGAGGTAAAGAGAGAGAGGGAGGAGGAGAGAGGTAAAGAGACAGAGTGAGGAGGAGAGAGGTAAAGATACAGAGTGAGGAGGAGAGAGGTAAAGAGACAGAGTGAGGAGGAGAGAGGTAAAGATACAGAGGGAGGGGGAGAGAGGTAAAGAGACAGATTGAGAGAGGTAAAGATACAGAGGGAGGGGGAGAGAGGTAAAGATACAGAGTGAGGGGGAGAGAGGTAAAGAGACAGAGTGAGAGAGGTAAAGAGACAGAGTGAGGGGGAGAGAGGTAAAGATACAGAGTGAGAAAGGTAAAGAGACAGAGTGAGGAGGAGAGAGGTAAAGATACAGAGGGAGGGGGAGAGAGGTAAAGATACAGAGGGAAGTGGAGAGGTAAAGATACAGAGTGAGGAGGAGAGAGGTAAAGATACAGAGTGAGGGGGAGAGAGGTAAAGATACAGAGTGGGGGGAGAGGTAAAGAGACAGAGTGAGGGGAGAGAGGTAAAGATACAGAGTGAGGGGGAGAGAGGTAAAGATACAGAGTGAGGGGGAGAGAGGTAAAGATACAGAGTGAGGGGAGAGAGGTAAAGATACAGAGTGAGGGGGAGAGAGGTAAAGATACAGAGTGAGGGGGAGAGAGGTAAAGATACAGAGTGAGGGGCAGAGAGGTAAAGATACAGAGTGAGGGGAGAGAGGTAAAGATACAGAGTGAGGGGAGAGAGGTAAAGATACAGAGTGAGGGGGAGAGAGGTAAAGATACAGAGTGAGGGGGAGAGAGGTAAAGATACAGAGGGAGGGGGAGAGAGGTAAAGAGACAGATTGAGAGAGGTTAAAGATACAGAGTGGGGGGGAGAGGTAAAGAGACAGAGTGAGGGGAGAGAGGTAAAGATACAGAGTGAGGAGGAGAGAGGTAAAGATACAGAGTGAGGAGGAGAGAGGTAAAGATACAGAGTGAGGGGGAGAGAGGTAAAGATATAGAGTGAGGGGGAGAGAGGTAAAGAGACAGAGTGAGAGAGGTAAAGAGACAGAGTGAGGAGGAGAGAGGTAAAGAGACAGAGTGAGGAGGAGAGAGGTAAAGATACAGAGTGAGGAGGAGAGAGGTAAAGAGACCGAGTAAGGGGGAGAGAGGTAGAGAGACAGAGTGAGAGAGGTAAAGATACAGAGTGAGTGGGAGAGAGGTAAAGATACAGAGGGAAGTGGAGAGGTAAAGATACAGAGTGGGGGGGAGAGAGGTAAAGATACAGAGGGAGGGGGAGAAAGGTAAAGAGACAGAGTGGGGGGGGAGAAAGGTAAAGAGACAGAGTGAAGGGGAGAGAGGTAAAGATACAGAGTGAGGGGGAGAGAGGTAAAGATACAGAGTGAGGGGGAGAGAGATAAAGATACAGAGTGAGGGGGAGAGAGGTAAAGATACAGAGTGAGGGGGAGAGAGGTAAAGATACAGAGTGAGGGGGGGAGAGGTAAAGATACAGAGTGAGGGGGAGAGAGGTAAAGATACAGAGGGAGGGGGAGAGAGGTAAAGATACAGAGGGAGGGGGAGAGAGGTAAAGATACAGAGTGAGAGAGGTAAAGAGACAGAGTGAGGAAGAGAGAGGTAAAGATACAGAGGGAGGGGGAGAGAGGTAAAGAGACAGAGTGAGAGAGGTAAAGATACAGAGTGAGGGGGAGAGAGTTAAAGATACAGAGGGAGGGGGAGAGGTAAAGATACAGAGGGAGGGGGAGAGAGGTAAAGATACAGAGGGAGGGGGAGAGCGGTAAAGAGACCGAGTGGGGGGGAGAAAGGTAAAGAGACAGAGTGAAGGGGAGAGAGGTAAAGATACAGAGTGAGGGGGAGAGAGGTAAAGATACAGAGTGAGGGGGAGAGAGGTAAAGATACAGAGTGAGGGGAGAGAGGTAAAGATACAGAGTGAGGGGAGAGAGGTAAAGATACAGAGTGAGGGGGAGAGGTAAAGATACAGAGTGAGGGGAGAGAGGTAAAGATACAGAGGGAGGGGGAGAGAGGTAAAGATACAGAGGGAGGGGGAGAGAGGTAAAGATACAGAGTGAGAGAGGTAAAGAGACAGAGTGAGGAAGAGAGAGGTAAAGATACAGAGGGAGGGGGAGAGAGGTAAAGAGACAGAGTGAGAGAGGTAAAGATACAGAGTGAGGGGGAGAGAGTTAAAGATACAGAGGGAGGGGGAGAGGTAAAGATACAGAGGGAGGGGGAGAGAGGTAAAGATACAGAGGGAGGGGGAGAGCGGTAAAGAGACCGAGTGGGTGGGGAGAGATAAAGATACAAAATGCAATAAACCTGGTTGTTTCTATTCATCTCCCTGAAGTGGAGACGTCTGGCTTTGGCAGACTGAGCACAAAAAAAGAAAGAAGTGAATGTAAATATAAATATAGAAAGGTCAATGTGGTGGACAGTGTGACTCAACTACTGAACAGCTATTAGTGTACTTCACATATCCATTTTCATTTATACACATCTGCCCCGACCATGAAATCAAAACATCACTGCCATATTTTGTGTTGCATTAATTAAGGTGCATTAACCTGTGACTGTGTATGAGAGAAAACAGAGTAAACTTCACAGGCGCAGCAGGGGGAGAAAATGTAGTGTGTGTGTGTGTGTGTGTGTGTGTGTGTGTGTGTGTGTGTGTGTGTGTGTGTGTGTGTGTGTGTGTGTGTGTGTGTGTGTGTGTGTGTGTGTGTGTGTGTGTGTGTGTGTGTGTGTGTGTGTGTGTGTGTGTGTGTGTGTGTGTGTGTGTGTGTGTGTTTGTTTATCTATGCTCCTCTGGCTTTCTGGTCTGCATAAAACACTAATCCAATAGTCACCGCTCTGAGAAAAGTGTTCTGTTTCTGACCCCTGGTTCACGGTTGCTTCCTGTTCCGACCAATCAGACGAGTCTGTTCGTCGTTGACTGGCTGCTACAGAACCTCTCATGTTACTCTGGGATCAAATGGGGCTTGGAAGCAGGGTAGCATTTCTATGGAGGCCATACAGCTACAGCATCTCAAACCAACCCGCTTCAAAGGGTGCCAGTCCACCCCCTGAAGGCACCCTGCTGCACCGCCCTCCATCCCCCCAGTCTGGATCACAATGCCAGGTGACACAGGGTGCTCAGACAGACCTTGAAGTCTGACACCTTCACACCACGGTCCCTAAGCCCCACCCGGTGACCTTCTCTGTCTGTGAGCCACAGAGCATCCCAGCTGAGCAGGGCCATACTTTGATCAGATGGGAACTATGGAAACGTCATTGACACCACAGAACTGAGCACTAACTTAGATAAGATCAGCATATGGATCACGGAATGAACAGAAGACATTTTGGAGACCATTGCTTTTTAATGGATATCAGGTGTTGACCAGAGCCCAAAGAACAAAGACGAGGCCGTTAGAACAAGAGCTCACCTGTTCTGTGGTTTGTGATTGTGCATGTCAGGAGGATGTGGTGAGGGAGGGGGCTGAGTGATGATGATACTCCACAGGGAGAGAGGTGATGCTGACAGACCTCCATTATGAACAGACTGTAATTCCATCTCTTTCAAATCAACAGAGGTTATTACCACTCCAAATCACCACAGGGACGAGGAAACTAGCATTGTAACCTTGTCACACATAGTTATTATCTGAGAGAAGGGCATGGGACTGAATTATCCTCAATTATCTATGAGGAAAATCCGTCACGTTGATTAGCATGCTACCTGGTTAAATGGATTTCCCATAGAAGAGCCTGTGACAAAAATCCAAATGGATTGAGTATACGCCCTGGGTGACACCACGGTGACGCATGGTCTTATTAACCAACCAGGAAATTCTTGTGAGCTGAGTAGTTCCCATATTTAGGGTTAAAGGTCGTGAAAATGCCAGATTGGTTTAAACTATGTCACTCAATAGAGACATAACGGTGTTTGAATGAACCTCAGCAGCAAACCCTCAAGGGGGGATGGAAAGCTAGCTCCCCTCCAGTAGATGTTTGTTTTTGGTATTAGAGGGAGGTTAAATGGTTTAAGCTGAGCAGAGGTGGAATAAGAATAACGCTCTAGTGTTAAGACTGAGCACTTCTCTCTCCCATAGTGTGTAAACCCAAACAAACATCAACGCGACGCCGAGACGCTATGAGATACTAACACCAGACACTTAAACTAGACACTAAACACAACACATAGACAGGTGTTGTCTATGAGCAAGGACAAGATGTTGATCAGAAGCACATGTGGGTGAGCGTATTCACTTCCTCTCTGTCTCTCCATCTTTCTCTCTATATTCCTCCCATTCACTTCTTCTCTGTCTCTCCATCTTTCTCTCTATATGCCTCCCATTCACTTCTTCTCTGTCTCTCCATCTTTCTCTCTATATGCCTCCCATTCACTTCTTCTGTCTCTCCATCTTTCTCTCTATATGCCTCCCATTCACTTCTTCTCTGTCTCTCCACCTTTCTCTCTATATGCCTCCCATTCACTTCTTCTCTGTCTCTCCATCTTTCTCTCTATATGCCTCCCATTCACTTCTTCTGTCTCTCCATCTTTCTCTCTATATGCCTCCCATTCACTTCTTCTCTGTCTCTCCATCTTTCTCTCTATATGCCTCCCATTCACTTCTTCTCTGTCTCTCCATCTTTCTCTCTATATGCCTCCCATTCACTTCTTCTCTGTCTCTCCACCTTTCTCTCTATATGCCTCCCATTCACTTCTTCTCTGTCTCTCCATCTTTCTCTCTATATGCCTCCCATTCACTTCTTCTGTCTCTCCATCTTTCTCTCTATATGCCTCCCATTCACTTCTTCTCTGTCTCTCCATCTTTCTCTCTATATGCCTCCCATTCACTTCTTCTGTCTCTCCATCTTTCTCTCTATATGCCTCCCATTCACTTCTTCTCTGTCTCTCCATCTTTCTCTCTATATGCCTCCCATTCACTTCTTCTGTCTCTCCATCTTTCTCTCTATATGCCTCCCATTCACTTCTTCTCTGTCTCTCTGTCTTTCTCTCTATATGCCTCCCATTCACTTCTTCTGTCTCTCCATCTTTCTCTCTATATGCCTCCCATTCACTTCTTCTCTGTCTCTCCATCTTTCTCTCTATATGCCTCCCATTCACTTCTTCTGTCTCTCCATCTTTCTCTCTATATGCCTCCCATTCACTTCTTCTCTGTCTCTCCATCTTTCTCTCTATATGCCTCCCATTCACTTCTTCTCTGTCTCTCCATCTTTCTCTCTATATGCCTCCCATTCACTTCTTCTGTCTCTCCATCTTTCTCTCTATATGCCTCCCATTCACTTCTTCTGTCTCTCCATCTTTCTCTCTATATGCCTCCCATTCACTTCTTCTCTGTCTCTCCACCTTTCTCTCTATATGCCTCCCATTCACTTCTTCTCTGTCTCTCCATCTTTCTCTCTATATGCCTCCCATTCACTTCTTCTGTCTCTCCATCTTTCTCTCTATATGCCTCCCATTCACTTCTTCTCTGTCTCTCTGTCTTTCTCTCTATATGCCTCCCATTCACTTCTTCTGTCTCTCCATCTTTCTCTCTATATGCCTCCCATTCACTTCTTCTCTGTCTCTCCATCTTTCTCTCTATATGCCTCCCATTCACTTCTTCTCTGTCTCTCCATCTTTCTCTCTATATGCCTCCCATTCACTTCTTCTCTGTCTCTCCATCTTTCTCTCTATATGCCTCCCATTCACTTCTTCTCTGTCTCTCCATCTTTCTCTCTATATGCCTCCCATTCACTTCTTCTCTGTCTCTCCATCTTTCTCTCTATATGCCTCCCATTCACTTCTTCTGTCTCTACATCTTTCTCTCTATATGCCTCCCATTCACTTCTTCTGTCTCTCCATCTTTCTCTCTATATGCCTCCCATTCACTTCTTCTCTGTCTCTCCATCTTTCTCTCTATATGCCTCCCATTCACTTCTTCTCTGTCTCTCCATCTTTCTCTCTATATGCCTTCCATTCACTTCTTCTGTCTCTCCATCTTTCTCTCTATATGCCTCCCATTCACTTCTTCTGTCTCTCCATCTTTCTCTCTATATGCCTCCCATTCACTTCTTCTCTGTCTCTCCGTCTTTCTCTCTATATGCCTCCCATTCACTTCTTCTCTGTCTCTCCGTCTTTCTCTCTATATGCCTCCCATTCACTTCTTCTGTCTCTCCATCTTTCTCTCTATATGCCTCCCATTCACTTCTTCTGTCTCTCCATCTTTCTCTCTATATGCCTCCCATTCACTTCTTCTCTGTCTCTCCATCTTTCTCTCTATATGCCTCCCATTCACTTCTTCTGTCTCTCCATCTTTCTCTCTATATGCCTCCCATTCACTTCTTCTCTGTCTCTCCATCTTTCTCTCTATATGCCTCCCATTCACTTCTTCTCTGTCTCTCCATCTTTCTCTCTATATGCCTCCCATTCACTTCTTCTCTGTCTCTCTGTCTTTCTCTCTATATGCCTTCCATTCACTTCTTCTCTGTCTATCCATCTTTCACTCTATATGCCTCCCATTCACTTCTTCTCTGTCTCTCCATCTTTCTCTCTATATGCCTCCCATTCACTTCTTCTCTGTCTATCCATCTTTCACTCTATATGCCTCCCATTCACTTCTTCTCTGTCTCTCCATCTTTCTCTCTATATTCCTCCCATTCACTTCTTCTCTGTCTCTCCATCTTTCTCTCTATATGCCTCCCATTCACTTCTTCTGTCTCTCCATCTTTCTCTCTATATGCCTCCCATTCACTTCTTCTGTCTCTCCATCTTTCTCTCTATATGCCTCCCATTCACTTCTTCTCTGTCTCTCCGTCTTTCTCTCTATATGCCTCCCATTCACTTCTTCTCTGTCTCTCCGTCTTTCTCTCTATATGCCTCCCATTCACTTCTTCTGTCTCTCCATCTTTCTCTCTGTATGCCTCCCATTCACATCTTCTCTGTCTCTCCATCTTTCTCTCTATATGCCTCCCATTCACTTTTTCTGTCTCTCCATCTTTCTCTCTATACGCCTCCCATTCACTTCTTCTCTGTCTATCCATCTTTCTCTCTATATGCCTCCCATTCACTTCTTCTCTGTCTCTCCATCTTTCTCTCTATATGCCTCCCATTCACTTCTTCTGTCTCTCCATCTTTCTCTCTATATGCCTCCCATTCACTTCTTCTCTGTCTCTCCATCTTTCTCTCTATATGCCTCCCATTCACTTCTTCTGTCTCTCCATCTTTCTCTCTATATGCCTCCCATTCACTTCTTCTCTGTCTATCCATCTTTCTCTCTATATGCCTCCCATTCACTTCTTCTGTCTCTCCATCTTTCCCTCTATATGCCTCCCATTCACTTCTTCTGTCTCTCCATCTTTCACTCTATATGCCTCCCATTCACTTCTTCTCTGTCTCGCTGTCTTTCTCTCTATATTCCTCCCATTCACTTCTTCTCTGTCTATCCATCTTTCACTCTATATTCCTCCCATTCACTTCTTCTCTGTCTCTCCATCTTTCTCTCTATATGCCTCCCATTCACTTCTTCTCTGTCTCTCCATCTTTCTCTCTATATGCCTCCCATTCAC
The DNA here is from genome assembly GCF_023373465.1 of Oncorhynchus keta. Taxonomy (NCBI): domain Eukaryota; kingdom Metazoa; phylum Chordata; class Actinopteri; order Salmoniformes; family Salmonidae; genus Oncorhynchus; species Oncorhynchus keta. The sequence goes on along the minus strand of NC_068452.1, from coordinate 34,195,547 downwards.
TTCTTCTGTCTCTCCATCTTTCTCTCTATATGCCTCCCATTCACATCTTCTCTGTCTCTCCATCTTTCTCTCTATATGCCTCCCATTCACTTCTTCTGTCTCTCCATCTTTCTCTCTATATGCCTCCCATTCACTTCTTCTCTGTCTCTCTGTCTTTCTCTCTATATGCCTCCCATTCACTTCTTCTGTCTCTCCATCTTTCTCTCTATATGCCTCCCATTCACTTCTTCTGTCTCTCCATCTTTCTCTCTATATGCCTCCCATTCACTTCTTCTGTCTCTCCATCTTTCACTCTATATGCCTCCCATTCACTTCTTCTGTCTCTCCATCTTTCTCTCTATATGCCTCCCATTCACTTCTTCTCTGTCTCTCCATCTTTCTCTCTATGTGCCTCCCATTCACTTCTTCTGTCTCTCCATCTTTCTCTCTATATGCCTCCCATTCACTTCTTCTCTGTCTCTCCATCTTTCTCTCTATATGCCTCCCATTCACTTCTTCTGTCTGTCTCTCCATCTTTCTCTCTATCTTTCTCTCTATGCCTCCCATTCACTTCTTCTCTGTCTCTCCATCTTTCTCTCTATATGCCTCCCATTCACTTCTTCTGTCCCATTCACTTCTTCTGTCTCTCCATCTTTCTCTCTATATGCCTCCCATTCACTTCTCTTCTCTGTCTTTCTCCATCTTTCTCTCTCCATCTTTCTCTATATGCCTCCCATTCACTTCTTCTGTCTCTCCATCTTTCTCTCTATATGCCTCCCATTCACTTCTTCTCTGTCTCTCCATCTTTCTCTCTATATGCCTCCCATTCACTTCTTCTCTGTCTCTCCATCTTTCTCTCTATATGCCTCCCATTCACTTCTTCTGTCTCTCCATCTTTCTCTCTATATGCCTCCCATTCACTTCTTCTCTGTCTCTCCATCTTTCTCTCTATATGCCTCCCATTCACATCTTCTCTGTCTCTCCATCTTTCTCTCTATATGCCTCCCATTCACTTCTTCTGTCTCTCCATCTTTCTCTCTATATGCCTCCCATTCACTTCTTCTGTCTCTCCATCTTTCTCTCTATATGCCTCCCATTCACTTCTTCTCTGTCTCTCCATCTTTCTCTCTATATGCCTCCCATTCACTTCTTCTCTGTCTCTCCATCTTTCTCTCTATATGCCTCCCATTCACTTCTTCTGTCTCTCCATCTTTCTCTCTATATGCCTCCCATTCACTTCTTCTCTGTCTCTCCATCTTTCTCTCTATATGCCTCCCATTCACTTCTTCTGTCTCTCCATCTTTCTCTCTATATGCCTCCCATTCACTTCTTCTGTCTCTCCATCTTTCTCTCTATATGCCTCCCATTCACTTCTTCTCTGTCTCTCCATCTTTCTCTCTATATGCCTCCCATTCACTTCTTCTGTCTCTCCATCTTTCTCTCTATATGCCTCCCATTCACTTCTTCTCTGTCTCTCCATCTTTCTCTCTATATGCCTCCCATTCACTTCTTCTGTCTCTCCATCTTTCTCTCTATATGCCTCCCATTCACTTCTTCTCTGTCTCTCCATCTTTCTCTCTATATGCCTCCCATTCACTTCTTCTGTCTCTCCATCTTTCTCTCTATATGCCTCCCATTCACTTCTTCTGTCTCTCCATCTTTCTCTCTATATGCCTCCCATTCACTTCTTCTGTCTCTCCATCTTTCTCTCTATATGCCTCCCATTCACATCTTCTGTCTCTCCATCTTTCTCTCTATATGCCTCCCATTCACTTCTTCTGTCTCTCCATCTTTCTCTCTATATGCCTCCCATTCACTTCTTCTCTCCATCTCTCCATCTTTCTGTCTCTCTGTCTTTCTCTCTATATTCCTCCCATTCACTTCTTCTGTCTCTCCATCTTTCACTCTATATGCCTCCCATTCACTTCTTCTCTGTCTCTCTGTCTCTCCATCTTTCTCTCTATATGCCTCCCATTCACTTCTTCTCTGTCTCTCCATCTTTCTCTCTATATGCCTCCCATTCACTTCTTCTCTGTCTATCCATCTTTCTCTCTATATGCCTTCCATTCACTTCTTCTCTGTCTCTCCATCTTTCTCTCTATATGCCTCCCATTCACTTCTTCTGTCTCTCTGTCTTTCTCTCTATATGCCTCCCATTCACTTCTTCTGTCTCTCCATCTTTCTCTCTATATGCCTCCCATTCACTTCTTCTGTCTCTCCATCTTTCACTCTATATGCCTCCCATTCACTTCTTCTCTGTCTCTCTGTCTTTCTCTCTATATTCCTCCCATTCACTTCTTCTCTGTCTATCCATCTTTCACTCTATATTCCTCCCATTCACTTCTTCTCTGTCTCTCCATCTTTCTCTCTATATGCCTCCCATTCACTTCTTCTCTGTCTCTCCATCTTTCTCTCTATATGCCTCCCATTCACTTCTTCTCTGTCTCTCCATCTTTCTCTCTATATGCCTCCCATTCACTTCTTCTCTGTCTATCCATCTTTCTCTCTATATGCCTCCCATTCACTTCTTCTCTCTGTCTTTCTCCATCTCCCATTCTCTCTCTGTCTCTCCATCTTTCCTCCCTCCCATTCACTTCTTCTCTGTCTCTCCATCTTTCTCTCTATATGCCTCCCATTCACTTCTTCTGTCTCTCCATCTTTCTCTCTATATGCCTCCCATTCACTTCTTCTCTGTCTCTCCATCTTTCTCTCTATATGCCTCCCATTCACTTCTTCTGTCTCTCCATCTTTCTCTCTATATGCCTCCCATTCACTTCTTCTCTGTCTCTCCATCTTTCTCTCTATATGCCTCCCATTCACTTCTTCTGTCTCTCCATCTTTCTCTCTATATGCCTCCCATTCACTTCTTCTGTCTCTCCATCTTTCTCTCTATATGCCTCCCATTCACTTCTTCTGTCTCTCCATCTTTCTCTCTATATGCCTCCCATTCACTTCTTCTGTCTCTCCATCTTTCCTCCCATTCACTTCTTTCTCTCCATCTCTATATGCCTCCCATTCACTTCTTCTGTCTCTCCATCTTTCTCTCTATATGCCTCCCATTCACTCTTCTCTGTCTCTCCATCTTTCTCTATATGCCTCCCATATGCCTCCATCTTTCTCTCTATATGCCTCCCATTCACTTCTTCTGTCTCTCCATCTTTCTCTCTATATGCCTCCCATTCACATCTTCTCTGTCTCTCTGTCTTTTCTCTCTATATGCCTCCCATTCACTTCTTCTGTCTCTCCATCTTTCTCTCTATATGCCTCCCATTCACTTCTTCTGTCTCTCCATCTTTCTCTCTATATGCCTCCCATTCACTTCTTCTGTCTCTCCATCTTTCACTCTATATGCCTCCCATTCACTTCTTCTGTCTCTCCATCTTTCTCTCTATATGCCTCCCATTCACTTCTTCTGTCTCTCCATCTTTCACTCTATATGCCTCCCATTCACTTCTTCTCTGTCTCTCCATCTTTCTCTCTATATGCCTCCCATTCACTTCTTCTGTCTCTCCATCTTTCTCTCTATATGCCTCCCATTCACTTCTTCTGTCTCTCCATCTTTCTCTCTATATGCCTCCCATTCACTTCTTCTGTCTCTCCATCTTTCTCTCTATATGCCTCCCATTCACTTCTTCTGTCTCTCCATCTTTCACTCTATATGCCTCCCATTCACTTCTTCTGTCTCTCCATCTTTCTCTCTATATGCCTCCCATTCACATCTTCTCTGTCTCTCCATCTTTCTCTCTATATGCCTCCCATTCACTTCTTCTGTCTCTCCATCTTTCTCTCTATATGCCTCCCATTCACATCTTCTCTGTCTCTCTGTCTTTCTCTCTATATGCCTCCCATTCACTTCTTCTGTCTCTCCATCTTTCTCTCTATATGCCTCCCATTCACTTCTTCTGTCTCTCCATCTTTCTCTCTATATGCCTCCCATTCACTTCTTCTGTCTCTCCATCTTTCACTCTATATGCCTCCCATTCACTTCTTCTCTGTCTCTCTGTCTTTCTCTCTATATTCCTCCCATTCACTTCTTCTCTGTCTATCCATCTTTCACTCTATATTCCTCCCATTCACTTCTTCTCTGTCTCTCCATCTTTCTCTCTATATGCCTCCCATTCACTTCTTCTCTGTCTCTCCATCTTTCTCTCTATATGCCTCCCATTCACTTCTTCTCTGTCTCTCCATCTTTCTCTCTATACGCCTCCCATTCACTTCTTCTCTGTCTATCCATCTTTCTCTCTATATGCCTCCCATTCACTTCTTCTGTCTCTCCATCTTTCTCTCTATATGCCTCCCATTCACTTCTTCTCTGTCTCTCCATCTTTCTCTCTATATGCCTCCCATTCACTTCTTCTGTCTCTCCATCTTTCTCTCTATATGCCTCTCATTCACTTCTTCTCTGTCTCTCCATCTTTCTCTCTATATGCCTCCCATTCACTTCTTCTCTGTCTCTCCATCTTTCACTCTATATGCCTCCCATTCACTTCTTCTCTGTCTCTCTGTCTTTCTCTCTATATGCCTCCCATTCACTTCTTCTGTCTCTCCATCTTTCTCTCTATATGCCTCCCATTCACTTCTTCTGTCTCTCCATCTTTCTCTCTATATGCCTCCCATTCACTTCTTCTGTCTCTCCATCTTTCACTCTATATGCCTCCCATTCACTTCTTCTCTGTCTCTCTGTCTTTCTCTCTATATGCCTCCCATTCACTTCTTCTGTCTCTCCATCTTTCTCTCTATATGCCTCCCATTCACATCTTCTCTGTCTCTCTGTCTTTCTCTCTATATGCCTCCCATTCACTTCTTCTGTCTCTCCATCTTTCTCTCTATATGCCTCCCATTCACTTCTTCTGTCTCTCCATCTTTCTCTCTATATGCCTCCCATTCACTTCTTCTGTCTCTCCATCTTTCTCTCTATATGCCTCCCATTCACTTCTTCTGTCTCTCCATCTTTCTCTCTATATGCCTCCCATTCACTTCTTCTGTCTCTCCATCTTTCACTCTATATGCCTCCCATTCACTTCTTCTCTGTCTATCCATCTTTCACTCTATATTCCTCCCATTCACTTCTTCTCTGTCTCTCCATCTTTCTCTCTATATGCCTCCCATTCACTTCTTCTGTCTCTCCATCTTTCTCTCTATATGCCTCCCATTCACTTCTTCTCTGTCTCTCCATCTTTCTCTCTATATGCCTCCCATTCACTTCTTCTCTGTCTCTCCATCTTTCTCTCTATATGCCTCCCATTCACTTCTTCTGTCTCTCCATCTTTCTCTCTATATGCCTCCCATTCACTTCTTCTCTGTCTCTCCATCTTTCTCTCTATATGCCTCCCATTCACTTCTTCTCTGTCTCTCCATCTTTCTCTCTATATGCCTCCCATTCACTTCTTCTCTGTCTATCCATCTTTCACTCTATATTCCTCCCATTCACTTCTTCTCTGTCTATCCATCTTTCACTCTATATGCCTCCCATTCACTTCTTCTCTGTCTCTCTGTCTTTCTCTCTATATTCCTCCCATTCACTTCTTCTCTGTCTATCCATCTTTCACTCTATATTCCTCCCATTCACTTCTTCTCTGTCTCTCCATCTTTCTCTCTATATGCCTCCCATTCACTTCTTCTCTGTCTCTCCGTCTTTCTCTCTATATGCCTCCCATTCACTTCTTCTCTGTCTCTCCATCTTTCTCTCTATATGCCTCCCATTCACTTCTTCTCTGTCTCTCCATCTTTCTCTCTATATGCCTCCCATTCACTTCTTCTCTGTCTATCCATCTTTCACTCTATATGCCTCCCATTCACTTCTTCTCTGTCTCTCCATCTTTCTCTCTATACGCCTCCCATTCACTTCTTCTCTGTCTATCCATCTTTCTCTCTATATGCCTCCCATTCACTTCTTCTGTCTCTCCATCTTTCTCTCTATATGCCTCCCATTCACTTCTTCTGTCTCTCCATCTTTCTCTCTATATTCCTCCCATTCACTTCTTCTCTGTCTCTCCATCTTTCTCTCTATATGCCTCCCATTCACTTCTTCTCTGTCTCTCCGTCTTTCTCTCTATATGCCTCCCATTCACTTCTTCTCTGTCTATCCATCTTTCACTCTATATGCCTCCCATTCACTTCTTCTCTGTCTCTCCATCTTTCTCTCTATATGCCTCCCATTCACTTCTTCTCTGTCTCTCCATCTTTCTCTCTATATGCCTCCCATTCACTTCTTCTCTGTCTATCCATCTTTCTCTCTATATGCCTCCCATTCACTTCTTCTGTCTCTCCATCTTTCTCTCTATATGCCTCCCATTCACTTCTTCTGTCTCTCCATCTTTCTCTCTATATGCCTCCCATTCACTTCTTCTCTGTCTCTCCATCTTTCTCTCTATATGCCTCCCATTCACTTCTTCTCTGTCTCTCCATCTTTCTCTCTATATGCCTCCCATTCACTTCTTCTCTGTCTCTCCATCTTTCTCTCTATATGCCTCCCATTCACTTCTTCTGTCTCTCCATCTTTCTCTCTATATGCCTCCCATTCACTTCTTCTCTGTCTCTCCATCTTTCTCTCTATATGCCTCCCATTCACTTCTTCTCTGTCTCTCCATCTTTCTCTCTATATGCCTCCCATTCACTTCTTCTGTCTCTCCATCTTTCTCTCTATATGCCTCCCATTCACTTCTTCTGTCTCTCCATCTTTCTCTCTATATGCCTCCCATTCACATCTTCTCTGTCTCTCCATCTTTCTCTCTATATGCCTCCCATTCACTTCTTCTGTCTCTCCATCTTTCTCTCTATATGCCTCCCATTCACTTCTTCTGTCTCTCCATCTTTCTCTCTATATGCCTCCCATTCACTTCTTCTCTGTCTCTCCATCTTTCTCTCTATATGCCTCCCATTCACTTCTTCTGTCTCTCCATCTTTCACTCTATATGCCTCCCATTCACTTCTTCTCTGTCTCTCCATCTTTCTCTCTATATGCCTCCCATTCACTTCTTCTGTCTCTCCATCTTTCTCTCTATATGCCTCCCATTCACTTCTTCTCTGTCTCTCCATCTTTCTCTCTATATGCCTCCCATTCACTTCTTCTCTGTCTCTCCATCTTTCTCTCTATATGCCTCCCATTCACTTCTTCTGTCTCTCCATCTTTCTCTCTATATGCCTCCCATTCACTTCTTCTGTCTCTCCATCTTTCTCTCTATATGCCTCCCATTCACTTCTTCTGTCTCTCCATCTTTCACTCTATATGCCTCCCATTCACTTCTTCTCTGTCTCTCCATCTTTCTCTCTATATGCCTCCCATTCACTTCTTCTGTCTCTCCATCTTTCTCTCTATATGCCTCCCATTCACTTCTTCTCTGTCTATCCATCTTTCTCTCTATATTCCTCCCATTCACTTCTTCTCTGTCTCTCCATCTTTCTCTCTATATGCCTCCCATTCACTTCTTCTCTGTCTCTCCATCTTTCTCTCTATATGCCTCCCATTCACTTCTTCTCTGTCTCTCCATCTTTCTCTCTATACGCCTCCCATTCACTTCTTCTCTGTCTATCCATCTTTCTCTCTATATGCCTCCCATTCACTTCTTCTGTCTCTCCATCTTTCTCTCTATATGCCTCCCATTCACTTCTTCTCTGTCTCTCCATCTTTCTCTCTATATGCCTCCCATTCACTTCTTCTGTCTCTCCATCTTTCTCTCTATATGCCTCCCATTCACTTCTTCTCTGTCTCTCCATCTTTCTCTCTATATGCCTCCCATTCACTTCTTCTGTCTCTCCATCTTTCACTCTATATGCCTCCCATTCACTTCTTCTCTGTCTCTCTGTCTTTCTCTCTATATTCCTCCCATTCACTTCTTCTCTGTCTATCCATCTTTCTCTCTATATTCCTCCCATTCACTTCTTCTCTGTCTCTCCATCTTTCTCTCTATATGCCTCCCATTCACTTCTTCTCTGTCTCTCCGTCTTTCTCTCTATATGCCTCCCATTCACTTCTTCTCTGTCTCTCCATCTTTCTCTCTATATGCCTCCCATTCACTTCTTCTCTGTCTCTCCATCTTTCTCTCTATATGCCTCCCATTCACTTCTTCTCTGTCTCTCCATCTTTCTCTCTATATGCCTCCCATTCACTTCTTCTCTGTCTCTCCATCTTTCTCTCTATATGCCTCCCATTCACTTCTTCTCTGTCTCTCCATCTTTCTCTCTATATGCCTCCCATTCACTTCTTCTGTCTCTCCATCTTTCTCTCTATATGCCTCCCATTCACTTCTTCTGTCTCTCCATCTTTCTCTCTATATTCCTCCCATTCACTTCTTCTCTGTCTCTCCATCTTTCTCTCTATATGCCTCCCATTCACTTCTTCTCTGTCTCTCCATCTTTCTCTCTATATGCCTCCCATTCACTTCTTCTCTGTCTATCCATCTTTCACTCTATATGCCTTCCATTCACTTCTTCTCTGTCTCTCCACCTTTCTCTCTATACGCCTCCCATTCACTTCTTCTCTGTCTCTCCATCTTTCTCTCTATATGCCTCCCATTCACTTCTTCTCTGTCTCTCCATCTTTCTCTCTATATGCCTCCATTCACTTCTTCTCTGTCTCTCCATCTTTCTCTCTATATGCCTCCCATTCACTTCTTCTCTGTCTATCCATCTTTCACTCTATATGCCTTCCATTCACTTCTTCTCTGTCTCTCCACCTTTCTCTCTATATGCCTCCCTCTCTATATGCCTCCCATTCACTTCTTCTGTTTCTCCATCTTTCTCTCTATATGCCTCCCATTCACTTCTTCTCTGTCTCTCCATCTTTCTCTCTATACGCCTCCCATTCACTTCTTCTGTCTCTCCATCTTTCTCTCTATATGCCTCCCATTCACTTCTTCTCTGTCTCTCCATCTTTCTCTCTATATGCCTCCCATTCACTTCTTCTGTCTCTCCATCTTTCTCTCTATATGCCTCCCATTCACTTCTTCTCTGTCTCTCCATCTTTCTCTCTATATGCCTCCCATTCACTTCTTCTCTGTCTCTCCATCTTTCTCTCTATATGCCTCCCATTCACTTCTTCTGTCTCTCCATCTTTCTCTCTATATGCCTCCCATTCACTTCTTCTGTCTCTCCGTCTTTCTCTCTATATGCCTCCCATTCACATCTTCTCTGTCTCTCCATCTTTCTCTCTATATGCCTCCCATTCACTTCTTCTCTGTCTCTCCATCTTTCTCTCTATATGCCTCCCATTCACTTCTTCTGTCTCTCCATCTTTCTCTCTATATGCCTCCCATTCACATCTTCTCTGTCTCTCCATCTTTCTCTCTATATGCCTCCCATTCACTTCTTCTGTCTCTCCATCTTTCACTCTATATGCCTCCCATTCACATCTTCTCTGTCTCTCCACCTTTCTCTCTATATGCCTCCCATTCACTTCTTCTGTTTCTCCATCTTTCTCTCTATATGCCTCCCATTCACTTCTTCTGTCTCTCCATCTTTCTCTCTATATGCCTCCCATTCACTTCTTCTCTGTCTCTCCATCTTTCTCTCTATATGCCTCCCATTCACTTCTTCTGTCTCTCCATCTTTCTCTCTATACGCCTCCCATTCACTTCTTCTCTGTCTATCCATCTTTCTCTCTATATGCCTCCCATTCACTTCTTCTGTCTCTCCATCTTTCTCTCTATATGCCTCCCATTCACTTCTTCTCTGTCTCTCCATCTTTCTCTCTATATGCCTCCCATTCACTTCTTCTGTCTCTCCATCTTTCTCTCTATATGCCTCCCATTCACTTCTTCTCTGTCTCTCCATCTTTCTCTCTATATGCCTTCCATTCACTTCTTCTCTGTCTCTCCATCTTTCTCTCTATATGCCTCCCATTCACTTCTTCTCTGTCTCTCCATCTTTCTCTCTATATGCCTCCCATTCACTTCTTCTGTCTCTCCATCTTTCTCTCTATATGCCTCCCATTCACATCTTCTGTCTCTCCATCTTTCTCTCTATATGCCTCCCATTCACTTCTTCTGTCTCTCCATCTTTCTCTCTATATGCCTCCCATTCACATCTTCTCTGTCTCTCCATCTTTCTCTCTATATGCCTCCCATTCACTTCTTCTGTCTCTCCATCTTTCTCTCTATATGCCTCCCATTCACTTCTTCTGTCTCTCCATCTTTCTCTCTATATGCCTCCCATTCACTTCTTCTGTCTCTCCATCTTTCTCTCTATATGCCTCCCATTCACATCTTCTCTGTCTCTCCATCTTTCTCTCTATATGCCTCCCATTCACTTCTTCTGTCTCTCCATCTTTCACTCTATATGCCTCCCATTCACATCTTCTCTGTCTCTCCATCTTTCTCTCTATATGCCTCCCATTCACTTCTTTTGTCTCTCCATCTTTCTCTCTATATGCCTCCCATTCACATCTTCTCTGTCTCTCCATCTTTCTCTCTATATGCCTCCCATTCACTTCTTCTGTCTCTCCATCTTTCTCTCTATATGCCTCCCATTCACTTCTTCTGTCTCTCCATCTTTCTCTCTATATGCCTCCCATTCACTTCTTGTCTCTCCATCTTTCACTCTATATGCCTCCCATTCACTTCTTCTGTCTCTCCATCTTTCTCTCTATATGCCTCCCATTCACATCTTCTCTGTCTCTCCATCTTTCTCTCTATATGCCTCCCATTCACTTCTTCTGTCTCTCCATCTTTCTCTCTATATGCCTCCCATTCACTTCTTCTGTCTCTCCATCTTTCTCTCTATATGCCTCCCATTCACTTCTTCTGTCTCTCCATCTTTCTCTCTATATGCCTCCCATTCACTTCTTCTGTCTCTCCATCTTTCACTCTATATGCCTCCCATTCACTTCTTCTGTCTCTCCATCTTTCACTCTATATGCCTCCCATTCACTTCTTCTGTCTCTCCATCTTTCTCTCTATATGCCTCCCATTCACATCTTCTCTGTCTCTCCATCTTTCTCTCTATATGCCTCCCATTCACTTCTTCTGTCTCTCCATCTTTCTCTCTATATGCCTCCCATTCACATCTTCTCTGTCTCTCTGTCTTTCTCTCTATATGCCTCCCATTCACTTCTTCTGTCTCTCCATCTTTCTCTCTATATGCCTCCCATTCACTTCTTCTGTCTCTCCATCTTTCTCTCTATATGCCTTCCATTCACTTCTTCTCTGTCTCTCCATCTTTCTCTCTATATGCCTCCCATTCACTTCTTCTGTCTCTCCATCTTTCACTCTATATGCCTCCCATTCACTTCATCTGTCTCTCCATATTTCTCTCTATATGCCTCCCATTCACTTCTTCTGTCTCTCCATCTTTCACTCTATATGCCTCCCATTCACTTCATCTGTCTCTCCATATTTCTCTCTATATGCCTCCCATTCACTTCATCTGTCTCTCCATATTTCTCTCTATATGCCTCCCATTCACTTCATCTGTCTCTCCATATTTCTCTCTATATGCCTCCCATTCACTTCTTCTGTCTCTCCATATTATTGAACTTCCGGGTTGGAGTGAGCGGTCGCATTCGCACTTCGCTCTGCAGCTATTTGTCGTCCTTAACGTAGGAGACTCTGCTAGCTAGCCAACAGCTAACAGCTAACAGCTAGCCAACGTCACCACACACACGTCTACTGTTTCGAATTCAACAACCCGGTCAGGTAGTATCACATTTTCATTTCATTACAGTACAACGGTTTGATTTGTTTGATCGTAGCTAGCTACATAGCTAGCTACATAGCCGTCTTTGTTTCAAAGATAATTGTGTAGTCTAGAGCGATTTTCTAGGTTAGCTAGCCAGCTATTGTCGTTCTTTTAACGCAACGTAACGTAAACAACACTGCTAGCTAGCCAGCTAGCCCCCGAATAGCAGCACTGTAGAAACTATTACACTCAACGTAACGACTTGATTAGCGTAGTGTCAACAACGCAGCTACTGCCAGCTAGCCTACTTCAGCAGTACTGTATCATTTTAATCATTTTAGTCAATAAGATTCTTGCTACGTAAAGCTTAACTTTCTGAACATTCGAGACGTGTAGTCCACTTGTCATTCAATCTCCTTGCATTAGCGTAGCCTTTTCTGTAGCCTGTCAACTATGTGTCTGTCTATCCCTGTTCTCTCCTCTCTGCACAGACCATACAAACGCTCCACACCGCGTGGCAAGGCCACCTAATCTGGTGGTCCCAGCGCGTACGACCCACGTGGAGTTCCAGGTCTCCGGTAGCTTCTGGAACTGCCGATCTGCGGCCAACAAGGCAGAGTTCATCTCAGCCTATGCCTCCCTCCAGTCCCTTGACTTCTTGGCACTGACGGAAACATGGATCACCACAGATAACACTGCTACTCCTACTGCTCTCTCCTCGTCCGCCCACGTGTTCTCGCACACCCGAGAGCTTCTGGTCAGCGGGGTGGTGGCACCGGGATCCTCATCTCTCCCAAGTGGTCTTTCTCTCTTTCTCCCCTTACCCATCTGTCTATCGCCTCCTTTGAATTCCATGCTGTCACAGTTACCAGCCCTTTCAAGCTTAACATCCTTATCATTTATCGCCCTCCAGGTTCCCTCGGAGGTTCATCAATGAGCTTGATGCCTTGATAAGCTCCTTTCCTGAGGACGGCTCACCTCTCACAGTTCTGGGCGACTTTAACCTCCCCACGTCTACCTTTGACTCATTCCTCTCTGCCTCCTTCTTTCCACTCCTCTCCTCTTTTGACCTCACCCTCTCACCTTCCCCCTACTCACAAGGCAGGCAATACGCTTGACCTCATCTTTACTAGATGCTGTTCTTCCACTAACCTCATTGCTACTCCTCCAAGTCTCCGACCACTACCTTTGTATCCTTTTCCCTCTCGCTCTCATCCAACACTTCCCACACTGCCCCTACTTTCACTCTATGGTATCGCGCCGTCCCAACCTTCTTCTCTCTCCCCCGCTACTCTCTCCTCTTCCATCCTATCATCTCTTCCCTCTGCTCAAACTTTCTCCAACCTATCTCCTGATTCTGCCTCCTCTCCTCCCTTTCTGCATCCTTTGACTCTCTATGTCCCCTATCCTCCAGGCCGGCTCGGTCCTCCCCTCCCGCTCCGTGGCTCGACGACTCATTGCGAGCTCACAGAACAGGGCTCCGGGCAGCCGAGCGGAAATGGAGGAAAAACTCGCCTCCCTGCGGACCTGGCATCCTTTCACTCCCTCCTCTCTACATTTTACTCCTCTGTCTCTGCTGCTAAAGCCACTTTCTACCATTCTAAATTCAAGCATCTGCCTCTAACCCTAGGAAGCTCTTTGCCACCTTCTCCTCCCTCCTGAATCCTCCCCCCTCCTCCCTCTCTGCAGATGACTTCTCCATTTTGAAAAGAAGGTCGACGACATCCGATCCTCGTTTGCTAAGTCAAACGACACCTTTCACTGCTCACACTGCCCTACCCTATGCTCTGACCTCTTTCTCCCCTCTCTCCAGATGAAATCTTCGTCTTGTGACGGCCGGCCGCCCAACAACCTGCCCGCTTGACCCTATCCCCTCCTCTCTTCTCCAGACCATTTCCGGAGACCTTCTCCCTTACCTCACCTCGCTCATCAACTCATCCCTGACCGCTGGCTACGTCCCTCCCGTCTTCAAGAGAGCGAGAGTTGCACCTTCTGAAAAAAACCTACACTCGATCCCTCCGATGTCAACAACTACAGACCAGTATCCCTTCTCTCTTTTCTCTCCAAAACTCTTGAGCGTGCTGTCCTTGGCCAGCTCTACCGCTATCTCTCTCAGAATGACCTTCTTGATCCAAATCAGTCAGGTTTCAAGACTAGTCATTCAACTGAGACTGCTCTTCTCTGTATCACGGAGCGCTCCGCACTGCTAAAGCTAACTCTCTCTCCTCTGCTCTCATCCTTCTAGACCTATCGGCTGCCTTCGATACTGTGAACCATCAGATCCTCCTCTCTCCACCCTCTCCGAGTTGGGCATCTCCGGCGCGGCCCACGCTTGGATTGTGTCCTCCTGACAGGTCGCTCCTACCAGGTGGCGTGGCGAGAATCTGTCTCCTCACCACGCGCTCTCACCACTGGTGTCCCCCAGGGCTCTGTTCTAGGCCCTCTCTTATTCTCGCTATACACCAAGTCACTTGGCTCTGTCATAACCTCACATGGTCTCTCCTATCATTGCTATGCTGACGACACACAATTAATCTTCTCCTTTCCCCCTTCTGATGACCAGGTGGCGAATCGCATCTCTGCATGTCTGGCAGACATATCAGTGTGGATGACGGATCACCACCTCAAGCTGAACCTCAGCAAGACGGAGCTCCTCTTCCTCCCGGGAAGGACTGCCCGTTCCATGATCTCGCCATCACGGTTGACAACTCCATTGTGTCCTCCTCCCAGAGCGCTAAGAACCTTGGCGTGATCCTGGACAACACCCTGTCGTTCTCAACTAACATCAAGGCAGTGTCCCGTTCCTGTCTTCATGTCTACAACATCCGCAGAGTACGACCCTGCCTCACACAGGAAGCGGCGCTCCCAATCCAGGCACTTGTCATCTCCCGTCTTGATTACTGCAACTCGCTGTTGGCTGGGCTCCCTGCCTGTGCCATTAAACCCCTACAACTCATCCAGAACGCCGCAGCCCGTCTGGTGTTCAACCTTCCCAAGTTCTCTCACGTCACCCCGCTCCTCCGCTCTCTCCACTGGCTTCCAGTTGAAGCTCGCATCCGCTACAAGACCATGGTGCTTGCCTCGGAGCTGTGAGGGGAACGGCACCTCAGTACCTCCAGGCTCTGATCAGGCCCTACACCCAAACAAGGGCACTGCGTTCATCCACCTCTGGCCTGCTTGCCTCCCTACCACTGAGGAAGTACAGTTCCCGCTCAGCCCAGTCAAAACTGTTCGCTGCTCTGGCCCCCCAATGGTGGAACAAACTCCCTCACGACGCCAGGACAGCGGAGTCAATCACCACCTTCCGGAGACACCTGAAACCCCACCTCTTCAAGGAATACCTAGGATAGGTGTTTTGTGGAGTACAACTGGTTCAATCTGATAGGGATCATTTGTGGGCTGGCCATCTATAACAGCACCGTGGTGGACCTCCACTTCCCCCTGGTCCTTTACAAGAAGCTACTGGGCGTAGCACCCACTCTGGAGGACCTCAAGGAGCTGTCGCCCACAGAGGGCAGGTAATGTGAATTCATAGCCCAGCCACGAGGCCTCTAGGCTGGGATAGACTTGCATGCTAACTCCCCCTAGCCACATCTTGTTAAAAGTTCTACATGGAAAGTGAGTGTTCTTCATTCATTAAAAACTACTTAGTGTTGAACACAATCTTTCTACTGCCATTAGGTATATTGATTGTCCATGCTGTTTGTATAAATGTATCTTCGTCTTTGGTGCGGAGAGATTTCATTCTGGGTATATTTTTTAAATTCCCTCTTCCCTCGTTATTTGAACACTGTGTGAACTCAACATCTCTTCAGAAGGCAATAATTGAGTGTTGGGCTTAGGGTTGGGCAGCATCCAGATCTTCATACCGTTCCTGTACCATACTAGGGTATATGCTATTACTGGCAGTGCACACTGTTTCTTTCCAAATGCACAAAACAAAGTTAGGCAGCAGGGATCTTGATCCAGGACAATTTGTAAGTCGCTCTGGATAAGAGCGTCTGCTAAATGACTTAAATGTAAATGTAAATGTATTTCTCTCTATATGCCTCCCATTCACATCTTCTCTGTCTCTCCATCTTTCTCTCTATATGCCTCCCATTCACTTCTTCTCTGTCTATCCATCTTTCTCTCTATATGCCTCCCATTCACTTCTTCTCTGTCTATCCATCTTTCTCTCTATATGCCTCCCATTCACTTCTTCTCTGTCTATCCATCTTTCTCTCTATATGCCTCCCATTCACTTCTTCTCTGTCTATCCATCTTTCTCTCTATATGCCTCCCATTCACTTCTTCTCTGTCTATCCATCTTTCTCTCTATATGCCTCCCATTCACTTCTTCTGTCTCTCCATCTTTCTCTCTATATGCCTCCCATTCACTTCTTCTCTGTCTCTCTGTCTTTCTCTCTATATGCCTCCCATTCACATCTTCTCTGTCTCTCCATCTTTCACTCTATATGCCTTCCATTCACTTCTTCTCTGTCTCTCCATCTTTCTCTCTATATGCCTCCCATTCACTTCTTCTGTCTCTCCATCTTTCTCTCTATATGCCTCCCATTCACTTCTTCTGTCTCTCCATCTTTCTCTCTATATGCCTCCCATTCACTTCTTCTGTCTCTCCATCTTTCTCTCTATATGCCTCCCATTCACTTCTTCTGTCTCTCCATCTTTCTCTCTATATGCCTCCCATTCACATCTTCTCTGTCTCTCCATCTTTCTCTCTATATGCCTCCCATTCACTTCTTCTGTCTCTCCATCTTTCTCTCTATATGCCTCCCATTCACTTCTTCTGTCTCTCCATCTTTCTCTCTATATGCCTCCCATTCACATCTTCTCTGTCTCTCCATCTTTCTCTCTATATGCCTCCCATTCACTTCTTCTGTCTCTCCATCTTTCTCTCTATATGCCTCCCATTCACTTCTTCTCTGTCTCTCTGTCTTTCTCTCTATATGCCTCCCATTCACTTCTTCTCTGTCTATCCATCTTTCACTCTATATTCCTCCCATTCACTTCTTCTCTGTCTCTCCATCTTTCTCTCTATATGCCTCCCATTCACTTCTTCTGTCTCTCCATCTTTCTCTCTATATGCCTCCCATTCACATCTTCTCTGTCTCTCCATCTTTCTCTCTATATGCCTCCCATTCACTTCTTCTGTCTCTCCATCTTTCTCTCTATATGCCTCCCATTCACTTCTTCTGTCTCTCCATCTTTCTCTCTATATGCCTCCCATTCACTTCTTCTGTCTCTCCATCTTTCTCTCTATATGCCTCCCATTCACTTCTTCTGTCTCTCCATCTTTCTCTCTATATGCCTCCCATTCACATCTTCTCTGTCTCTCCATCTTTCTCTCTATATGCCTCCCATTCACTTCTTCTGTCTCTCCATCTTTCTCTCTATATGCCTCCCATTCACTTCTTCTGTCTCTCCATCTTTCTCTCTATATGCCTCCCATTCACATCTTCTGTCTCTCCATCTTTCTCTCTATATGCCTCCCATTCACTTCTTCTGTCTCTCCATCTTTCTCTCTATATGCCTCCCATTCACTTCTTCTGTCTCTCCATCTTTCTCTCTATATGCCTCCCATTCACATCTTCTCTGTCTCTCCATCTTTCTCTCTATATGCCTCCCATTCACTTCTTCTGTCTCTCCATCTTGCTCTCTATATGCCTCCCATTCACTTCTTCTCTGTCTCTCCATCTTGCTCTCTATATGCCTCCCATTCACTTCTTCTCTGTCTCTCTGTCTTTCTCTCTATATGCCTCCCATTCACTTCTTCTCTGTCTCTCCATCTTTCTCTCTATATTCCTCCCATTCACTTCTTCTCTGTCTCTCCATCTTTCTCTCTATATGCCTCCCATTCACTTCTTCTGTCTCTCCATCTTTCTCTCTATATGCCTCCCATTCACATCTTCTCTGTCTCTCCATCTTTCTCTCTATATGCCTCCCATTCACTTCTTCTGTCTCTCCATCTTTCTCTCTATACGCCTCCCATTCACTTCTTCTCTGTCTCTCCATCTTTCTCTCTATATGCCTCCCATTCACTTCTTCTGTCTCTCCATCTTTCTCTCTATATGCCTCCCATTCACTTCTTCTGTCTCTCCATCTTTCACTCTATATGCCTTCCATTCACTTCTTCTCTGTCTCTCCATCTTTCTCTCTATATGCCTCCCATTCACTTCTTCTGTCTCTCCATCTTTCTCTCTATATGCCTCCCATTCACTTCTTCTTCTGTCTCTCCATCTTTCTCTATATGCCTCCCATTCACTTCTTCTGTCTCTCCATCTTTCTCTCTATATGCCTCCCATTCACTTCTTCTCTGTCTCTCCGTCTTTCTCTCTATATGCCTCCCATTCACTTCTTCTGTCTCTCCATCTTTTCTCTCTATATGCCTCCATTCACTTCTTCTCTGTCTCTCCATCTTTCTCTCTATATGCCTCCCATTCACTTCTTCTGTCTCTCCATCTTTCTCTCTATATGCCTCCCATTCACTTCTTCTGTCTCTCCATCTTTCTCTCTATATGCCTCCCATTCACTTCTTCTCTGTCTCTCCATCTTTCTCTCTATATGCCTCCCATTCACTTCTTCTGTCTCTCCATCTTTCTCTCTATATGCCTCCCATTCACTTCTTCTGTCTCTCCATCTTTCTCTCTATATGCCTCCCATTCACTTCTTCTGTCTCTCCATCTTTCTCTCTATATGCCTCCCATTCACTTCTTCTCTGTCTCTCCATCTTTCTCTCTATATGCCTCCCATTCACTTCTTCTGTCTCTCCATCTTTCTCTCTATATGCCTCCCATTCACTTCTTCTGTCTCTCCATCTTTCTCTCTATATGCCTCCCATTCACTTCTTCTCTGTCTCTCCATCTTTCTCTCTATATGCCTCCCATTCACTTCTTCTGTCTCTCCATCTTTCTCTCTATATGCCTCCCATTCACTTCTTCTCTGTCTCTCCATCTTTCTCTCTATATGCCTCCCATTCACTTCTTCTGTCTCTCAATCTTTCTCTCTATATGCCTCCCATTCACATCTTCTCTGTCTCTCCATCTTTCTCTCTATATGCCTCCCATTCACTTCTTCTGTCTCTCCATCTTTCTCTCTATATGCCTCCCATTCACTTCTTCTCTGTCTCTCCATCTTTCTCTCTATATGCCTCCCATTCACTTCTTCTCTGTCTATCCATCTTTCACTCTATATTCCTCCCATTCACTTCTTCTCTGTCTCTCCATCTTTCTCTCTATATGCCTCCCATTCACTTCTTCTCTGTCTATCCATCTTTCACTCTATATTCCTCCCATTCACTTCTTCTCTGTCTCTCCATCTTTCTCTCTATATGCCTCCCATTCACTTCTTCTGTCTCTCCATCTTTCTCTCTATATGCCTCCCATTCACTTCTTCTCTGTCTCTCCATCTTTCTCTCTATATGCCTTCCATTCACTTCTTCTGTCTCTCCACCTTTCTCTCTATATGCCTCCCATTCACTTCTTCTGTCTCTCCATCTTTCACTCTATATGCCTTCCATTCACTTCTTCTGTCTCTCAATCTTTCACTCTATATGCCTTCCATTCACTTCTTCTCTGTCTCTCCATCTTTCTCTCTATATGCCTCCCATTCACTTCTTCTGTCTCTCCATCTTTCATCTATATGCCTCCCATTCACTTCTTCTCTGTCTCTCCATCTTTCTCTCTATGTGCCTTCCCATTCACTTCTTCTGTCTCTCCATCTTTCTCTCTATATGCCTCCCATTCACTTCTTCTTCTGTCTCTCCACCTTTCTCTCTATATGCCTCCCATTCACTTCTTCTCTGTCTCTCCATCTTTCACTCTATATGCCTCCCATTCACTTCTTCTCTGTCTCTCCATCTTTCACTCTATATGCCTCCCATTCACTTCTTCTGTCTCTCCATCTTTCTCTCTATATGCCTCCATTCACTTCTTCTGTCTCTCCATCTTTCTCTCTATATGCCTCCCATTCACTTCTTCTCTGTCTCTCCATCTTTCTCTCTATATGCCTCCCATTCACTTCTTCTGTCTCTCCATCTTTCTCTCTATATGCCTCCCATTCACTTCTTCTTCTGTCTCTCCATCTTTCTCTCTATATGCCTCCCATTCACTTCTTCTGTCTCTCCATCTTTCTCTCTATATGCCTCCCATTCACTTCTTCTTCTGTCTCTCCATCTTTCTCTCTATATGCCTCCCATTCACTTCTTCTCTGTCTCTCCATCTTTCACTCTATATGCCTCCATTCACTTCTCTCTGTCTCTCCATCTTTCTCTCTATATGCCTTCCATTCACTTCTTCTCTGTCTCTCCATCTTTCACTCTATATGCCTTCCATTCACTTCTTCTCTGTCTCTCCATCTTTCTCTCTATATTCCTCCCATTCACTTCTTCTGTCTCTCCATCTTTCTCTCTATATGCCTCCCATTCACTTCTTCTCTGTCTCTCCATCTTTCTCTCTATATGCCTCCATTCACTTCTTCTCTGTCTCTCCATCTTTCTCTCTATATGCCTCCCATTCACTTCTTCTGTCTCTCCATCTTTCTCTCTATATGCCTCCATTCACTTCTTCTCTGTCTCTCCATCTTTCTCTCTATATGCCTCCCATTCACTTCTTCTGTCTCTCCATCTTTCTCTCTATATGCCTCCCATTCACTTCTTCTCTGTCTCTCCATCTTTCTCTCTATATGCCTCCCATTCACTTCTTCTGTCTCTCCATCTTTCTCTCTATATGCCTCCCATTCACTTCTTCTGTCTCTCCATCTTTCTCTCTATATGCCTCCCATTCACTTCTTCTGTCTCTCCATCTTTCTCTCTATATGCCTCCCATTCACTTCTTCTCTGTCTCTCCATCTTTCTCTCTATATGCCTCCCATTCACTTCTTCTTCTGTCTCTCCATCTTTCTCTCTATATGCCTCCCATTCACTTCTTCTGTCTCTCCATCTTTCTCTCTATATGCCTCCCATTCACTTCTTCTCTGTCTCTCCATCTTTCTCTCTATATGCCTCCCATTCACTTCTTCTGTCTCTCCATCTTTCTCTCTATATGCCTCCCATTCACTTCTTCTCTGTCTCTCCATCTTTCTCTCTATATGCCTCCCATTCACTTCTTCTGTCTCTCCATCTTTCTCTCTATATGCCTCCCATTCACTTCTTCTGTCTCTCCATCTTTCTCTCTATATGCCTCCCATTCACTTCTTCTCTGTCTCTCCATCTTTCTCTCTATATGCCTCCCATTCACTTCTTCTGTCTCTCCATCTTTCTCTCTATATGCCTCCCATTCACTTCTTCTCTGTCTCTCCATCTTTCTCTCTATATGCCTCCCATTCACTTCTTCTCTGTCTCTCCATCGTTCTCTGTATATTCCTCCCATTCACTTCTTCTGTCTCTCCACCTTTCTCTCTATATGCCTCCCATTCACTTATTCTCTGTCTCTCCATCGTTCTCTGTATATTCCTCCCATTCACTTCTTCTGTCTCTCCATCTTTCTCTCTATATGCCTCCCATTCACTTCTTCTGTCTCTCCACCTTTCTCTCTATATGCCTCCCATTCACTTCTTCTCTGTCTCTCCATCTTTCTCTGTATATGCCTCCCATTCACTTCTTCTCTGTCTCTTCATCGTTCTCTGTATATGCCTCCCATTCACTTCTTCTGTCTCTCCGTCTTTCTCTCTATATGCCTCCCATTCACTTCTTCTGTCTCTCCATCTTTCTCTCTATATGCCTCCCATTCACTTCTTCTGTCTCTCCATCTTTCTCTCTATATGCCTCCCATTCACTTCTTCTGTCTCTCCATCTTTCTCTCTATATGCCTCCCATTCACTTCTTCTGTCTCTCCATCTTTCTCTCTATATGCCTCCCATTCACTTCTTCTGTCTCTCCATCTTTCTCTCTATATGCCTCCCATTCACTTCTTCTGTCTCTCCATATTTCTCTCTATATGCCTCCCATTCACTTCTTCTCTGTCTCTCCATCTTTCTCTCTATATGCCTCCCATTCACTTCTTCTCTGTCTCTCCATCGTTCTCTGTATATTCCTCCCATTCACTTCTTCTGTCTCTCCACCTTTCTCTGTATATTCCTCCCATTCACTTCTTCTCTGTCTCTCCATCTTTCTCTCTATATGCCTCCCATTCACTTCTTCTCTGTCTCTCCATCGTTCTCTGTATATTCCTCCCATTCACTTCTTCTGTCTCTCCACCTTTCTCTCTATATGCCTCCCATTCACTTATTCTCTGTCTCTCCATCGTTCTCTGTATATTCCTCCCATTCACTTCTTCTGTCTCTCCATCTTTCTCTCTATATGCCTCCCATTCACTTCTTCTGTCTCTCCACTTTCTCTCTATATGCCTCCCATTCACTTCTTCTCTGTCTCTCCATCTTTCTCTCTATATTCCTCCCATTCACTTCTTCTGTCTCTCCATCTTTCTCTCTATATGCCTCCCATTCACTTCTTCTCTGTCTCTCCATCGTTCTCTGTATATTCCTCCCATTCACTTCTTCTGTCTCTCCACCTTTCTCTCTATATGCCTCCCATTCACTTCTTCTGTCTCTCCGTCTTTCTCTCTATATGCCTCCCATTCACTTATTCTCTGTCTCTCCATCTTTCTCTCTATATTCCTCCCATTCACTTCTTCTGTCTCTCCATCTTTCTCTGTATATGCCTCCCATTCACTTCTTCTCTGTCTCTCCATCGTTCTCTGTATATTCCTCCCATTCACTTCTTCTGTCTCTCCACCTTTCTCTCTATATGCCTCCCATTCACTTCTTCTGTCTCTCCGTCTTTCTCTCTATATGCCTCCCATTCACTTATTCTCTGTCTCTCCATCGTTCTCTGTATATTCCTCCCATTCACTTCTTCTGTCTCTCCATCTTTCTCTCTATATGCCTCCCATTCACTTCTTCTGTCTCTCCACCTTTCTCTCTATATGCCTCCCATTCACTTCTTCTGTCTCTCCATCTTTCTCTCTATATGCCTCCCATTCACTTCTCTGTCTCTCCATCTTTCTCTCTATATGCCTCCCATTCACTTCTTCTGTCTCTCCATCTTTCTCTCTATATGCCTCCCATTCACTTCTTCTGTCTCTCCATCTTTCTCTCTATATGCCTCCCATTCACTTCTCTGTCTCTCCATCTTTCTCTCTATATGCCTCCCATTCACTTCTTCTGTCTCTCCATCTTTCTCTCTATATGCCTCCCATTCACTTCTTCTGTCTCTCCATCTTTCTCTCTATATGCCTCCCATTCACTTCTCTGTCTCTCCATCTTTCTCTCTATATGCCTCCCATTCACTTCTTCTGTCTCTCCATCTTTCTCTCTATATGCCTCCCATTCACTTCTTCTGTCTCTCCATCTTTCTCTCTATATGCCTCCCATTCACTTCTTCTGTCTCTCCATCTTTCTCTCTATATGCCTCCCATTCACTTCTTCTGTCTCTCCATCTTTCTCTCTATATGCCTCCCATTCACTTCTTCTGTCTCTCCATCTTTCTCTCTATATGCCTCCCATTCACTTCTTCTGTCTCTCCATCTTTCTCTCTATATGCCTCCCATTCACTTCTTCTGTCTCTCCATCTTTCTCTGTATACGCCTCCCATTCACTTCTTCTGTCTCTCCATCTTTCTCTCTATATGCCTCCCATTCACTTCTTCTGTCTCTCCATCTTTCTCTCTATATGCCTCCCATTCACTTCTTCTGTCTCTCCATCTTTCTCTCTATATGCCTCCCATTCACTTCTTCTGTCTCTCCATCTTTCTCTCTATATGCCTCCCATTCACTTCTTCTGTCTCTCCATCTTTCTCTGTATACGCCACCCATTCACTTCTTCTGTCTCTCCATCTTTCTCTCTATATGCCTCCCATTCACATCTTCTCTGTCTCTCCATCTTTCTCTCTATATGCCTCCCATTCACTTCTTCTGTCTCTCCATCTTTCTCTCTGTATGCCTCCCATTCACTTCTTCTGTCTCTCCATCTTTCTCTCTATATGCCTCCCATTCACTTCTTCTGTCTCTCCATCTTTCTCTGTATATGCCTCCCATTCACTTCATCTGTCTCTCCATCTTTCTCTCTATATGCCTCCCATTCACTTCTTCTGTCTCTCCATCTTTCTCTCTATATGCCTCCCATTCACTTCTTCTGTCTCTCCATCTTTCTCTATATGCCTCCCATTCACTTCTTCTGTCTCTCCATCTTTCTCTGTATATGCCTCCCATTCACTTCTTCTGTCTCTCCATCTTTCTCTCTATATGCCTCCCATTAACTTATTCTGTCTCTCCATCTTTCTCTCTATATGCCTCCCATTCACTTCTTCTCTGTCTCTCCATCGTTCTCTGTATATTCCTCCCATTCACTTCTTCTGTCTCTCCATCTTTCTCTCTATATGCCTCCCATTCACTTCTCTGTCTCTCCATCTTTCTCTCTATATGCCTCCCATTCACTTCTCTGTCTCTTCATCTTTCTCTGTATATGCCTCCCATTCACTTCTTCTTCTGTCTCTCCATCTTTCTGTATATGCCTCCCATTCACTTCTTCTGTCTCTCCATCTTTCTCTCTATATGCCTCCCATTCACTTCTTCTGTCTCTCCATCTTTCTATCTATATGCCTCCCATTCACTTCTTCTGTCTCTCCGTCTTTCTCTCTATATGCCTCCCATTCACTTCTTCTGTCTCTCCATCTTTCTCTCTATATGCCTCCCATTCACTTCTTCTGTCTCTCCATCTTTCTCTCTATATGTCTCCCATTCACTTCTTCTGTCTCTCCATCTTTCTCTCTATATGCCTCCCATTCACTTCTTCTGTCTCTCCATCTTTCTCTCTATATGCCTCCCATTCACTTCTTCTCTGTCTCTCCATCATTCTCTGTATATTCCTCCCATTCACTTCTTCTGTCTCTCCATATTTCTCTCTATATGCCTCCCATTCACTTCTTCTCTGTCTCTCCATCTTTCTCTCTATATGCCTCCCATTCACTTCTTCTCTGTCTCTCCATCGTTCTCTGTATATTCCTCCCATTCACTTCTTCTGTCTCTCCACCTTTCTCTCTATATGCCTCCCATTCACTTATTCTCTGTCTCTCCATCGTTCTCTCTATATTCCTCCCATTCACTTCTTCTGTCTCTCCATCTTTCTCTCTATATGCCTCCCATTCACTTCTTCTCTGTCTCTCCACCTTTCTCTCTATATGCCTCCCATTCACTTCTTCTCTGTCTCTCCATCTTTCTCTGTATATTCCTCCCATTCACTTCTTCTGTCTCTCCATCTTTCTCTCTATATGCCTCCCATTCACTTCTTCTCTGTCTCTCCATCGTTCTCTGTATATTCCTCCCATTCACTTCTTCTGTCTCTCCATCTTTCTCTCTATATGCCTCCCATTCACTTCTTCTGTCTCTCCGTCTTTCTCTCTATATGCCTCCCATTCACTTATTCTCTGTCTCTCCATCTTTCTCTCTATATTCCTCCCATTCACTTCTTCTGTCTCTCCATCTTTCTCTGTATATGCCTCCCATTCACTTCTTCTCTGTCTCTCCATCGTTCTCTGTATATTCCTCCCATTCACTTCTTCTGTCTCTCCACCTTTCTCTCTATATGCCTCCCATTCACTTCTTCTGTCTCTCCGTCTTTCTCTCTATATGCCTCCCATTCACTTATTCTCTGTCTCTCCATCGTTCTCTGTATATTCCTCCCATTCACTTCTTCTGTCTCTCCATCTTTCTCTCTATATGCCTCCCATTCACTTCTTCTGTCTCTCCACCTTTCTCTCTATATGCCTCCCATTCACTTCTTCTGTCTCTCCATCTTTCTCTCTATATGCCTCCCATTCACTTCTCTGTCTCTCCATCTTTCTCTCTATATGCCTCCCATTCACTTCTTCTGTCTCTCCATCTTTCTCTCTATATGCCTCCCATTCACTTCTTCTGTCTCTCCATCTTTCTCTCTATATGCCTCCCATTCACTTCTCTCTGTCTCTCCATCTTTCTCTCTATATGCCTCCCATTCACTTCTTCTGTCTCTCCATCTTTCTCTCTATATGCCTCCCATTCACTTCTTCTGTCTCTCCATCTTTCTCTCTATATGCCTCCCATTCACTTCTCTGTCTCTCCATCTTTCTCTCTATATGCCTCCCATTCACTTCTTCTGTCTCTCCATCTTTCTCTATATGCCTCCCATTCACTTCTCTGTCTCTCCATCTTTCTCTCTATATGCCTCCCATTCACTTCTTCTGTCTCTCCATCTTTCTCTCTATATGCCTCCCCATTCACTTCTTCTGTCTCTCCATCTTTCTCTCTATATGCCTCCCATTCACTTCTTCTGTCTCTCCATCTTTCTCTCTATATGCCTCCCATTCACTTCTTCTGTCTCTCCATCTTTCTCTCTATATGCCTCCCATTCACTTCTTCTGTCTCTCCATCTTTCTCTCTATATGCCTCCCATTCACTTCTTCTGTCTCTCCATCTTTCTCTCTATATGCCTCCCATTCACTTCTTCTGTCTCTCCATCTTTCTCTCTATATGCCTCCCATTCACTTCTTCTGTCTCTCCATCTTTCTCTCTATATGCCTCCCATTCACTTCTTCTGTCTCTCCATCTTTCTCTCTATATGCCTCCCATTCACTTCTTCTGTCTCTCCATCTTTCTCTCTATACGCCACCCATTCACTTCTTCTGTCTCTCCATCTTTCTCTCTATATGCCTCCCATTCACATCTTCTCTGTCTCTCCATCTTTCTCTCTATATGCCTCCCATTCACTTCTTCTGTCTCTCCATCTTTCTCTGTATACGCCTCCCATTCACTTCTTCTGTCTCTCCATCTTTCTCTCTATATGCCTCCCATTCACTTCTTCTGTCTCTCCATCTTTCTGTATATGCCTCCCATTCACTTCATCTGTCTCTCCATCTTTCTCTCTATATGCCTCCCATTCACTTCTTCTGTCTCTCCATCTTTCTCTCTATATGCCTCCCATTCACTTCTTCTGTCTCTCCATCTTTCTCTCTATATGCCTCCCATTCACTTCTTCTCTGTCTCTCCATCGTTCTCTGTATATGCCTCCCATTCACTTCTTCTGTCTCTCCATCTTTCTCTCTATATGCCTCCCATTAACTTATTCTGTCTCTCCATCTTTCTCTCTATATGCCTCCCATTCACTTATTCTCTGTCTCTCCATCGTTCTCTGTATATTCCTCCCATTCACTTCTTCTGTCTCTCCATCTTTCTCTCTATATGCCTCCCATTCACTTCTTCTGTCTCTCCACCTTTCTCTCTATATGCCTCCCATTCACTTCTTCTCTGTCTCTCCATCTTTCTCTGTATATTCCTCCCATTCACTTCTTCTGTCTCTCCATCGTTCTCTGTATATGCCTCCCATTCACTTCTTCTCTGTCTCTCCATCGTTCTCTGTATATTCCTCCCATTCACTTCTTCTGTCTCTCCACTTTCTCTCTATATGCCTCCCATTCACTTCTTCTGTCTCTCCGTCTTTCTCTCTATATGCCTCCCATTCACTTATTCTCTGTCTCTCCATCTTTCTCTGTATATTCCTCCCATTCACTTCTTCTGTCTCTCCATCTTTCTCTCTATATGCCTCCCATTCACTTCTTCTGTCTCTCCACCTTTCTCTCTATATGCCTCCCATTCACTTCTTCTGTCTCTCCACCTTTCTCTCTATATGCCTCCCATTCACTTCTTCTGTCTCTCCATCTTTCTCTCTATATGCCTCCCATTCACTTCTTCTGTCTCTCCATCTTTCTCTCTATATGCCTCCCATTCACTTCTCTGTCTCTCCATCTTTCTCTCTATATGCCTCCCATTCACTCTTCTGTCTCTCCATCTTTCTCTCTATATGCCTCCCATTCACTTCTTCTGTCTCTCCATCTTTCTCTCTATATGCCTCCCATTCACTTCTCTGTCTCTCCATCTTTCTCTCTATATGCCTCCCATTCACTTCTTCTGTCTCTCCATCTTTCTCTCTATATGCCTCCCATTCACTTCTTCTGTCTCTCCATCTTTCTCTCTATATGCCTCCCATTCACTTCTCTGTCTCTCCATCTTTCTCTCTATATGCCTCCCATTCACTTCTTCTGTCTCTCCATCTTTCTCTCTATATGCCTCCCATTCACTTCTTCTGTCTCTCCATCTTTCTCTCTATATGCCTCCCATTCACTTCTTCTGTCTCTCCATCTTTCTCTCTATATGCCTCCCATTCACTTCTTCTGTCTCTCCATCTTTCTCTCTATATGCCTCCCATTCACTTCTTCTGTCTCTCCATCTTTCTCTCTATATGCCTCCCATTCACTTCTTCTGTCTCTCCATCTTTCTCTCTATATGCCTCCCATTCACTTCTTCTCTGTCTCTCCATCTTTCTCTCTATATGCCTCCCATTCACTTCTTCTGTCTCTCCATCTTTCTCTCTATATGCCTCCCATTCACTTCTCTGTCTCTCCATCTTTCTCTCTATATGCCTCCCATTCACTTCTTCTGTCTCTCCATCTTTCTCTCTATATGCCTCCCATTCACTTCTTCTGTCTCTCCATCTTTCTCTCTATATGCCTCCCATTCACTTCTTCTGTCTCTCCATCTTTCTCTGTATACGCCACCCATTCACTTCTTCTGTCTCTCCATCTTTCTCTCTATATGCCTCCCATTCACTTCTCTCTGTCTCTCCATCTTTCTCTCTATGCCTCCCATTCACTTCTTCTGTCTCTCCATCTTTCTCTGTATATGCCTCCCATTCACTTCTCTGTCTCTCCATCTTTCTCTCTATATGCCTCCCATTCACTTCTCTCTGTCTCTCCATCTTTCTCTCTATATGCCACATTCACTTCTCTGTCTCTCCATCTTTCTCTCTATATGCCTCCCATTCACTTCTCTGTCTCTCCATCTTTCTCTCTATATGCCTCCCATTCACTTCTCTGTCTCTCCATCTTTCTCTCTATATGCCTCCCATTCACTTCTCTGTCTCTCCATCTTTCTCTCTATACGCCACCCATTCACTTCTTCTGTCTCTCCATCTTTCTCTGTATATGCCTCCCATTCACTTCTCTGTCTCTCCATCGTTCTCTGTATATGCCTCCCATTCACTTCTCTGTCTCTCCATCTTTCTCTCTATATGCCTCCCATTCACTTCTTCTGTCTCTCCATCTTTCTCTCTATATGCCTCCCATTCACTTCTTCTGTCTCTCCATCTTTCTCTCTATATGCCTCCCATTCACATCTTCTCTGTCTCTCCATCTTTCTCTCTATATGCCTCCCATTCACTTCTTCTGTCTCTCCATCTTTCTCTGTATATTCCTCCCATTCACTTCTTCTGTCTCTCCATCTTTCTCTCTATATGCCTCCCATTCACTTCTTCTGTCTCTCCATCTTTCTCTGTATATGCCTCCCATTCACTTCTGTGTCTCTCCATCTTTCTCTCTATATGCCTCCCATTCATCTTCTTCTGTCTCTCCATCTTTCTCTCTATATGCCTCCCATTCACTTCTTCTGTCTCTCCCATCTTTCTCTCTATATGCCTCCCATTCACTTCTTCTGTCTCTCCATCTTTCTCTCTATATGCCTCCCATTCACTTCTTCTGTCTCTCCATCTTTCTCTGTATATTGCCTCCCATTCACTTCTTCTGTCTCTCCATCTTTCTCTCTATATGCCTCCCATTCACATCTTCTCTGTCTCTCCATCTTTCTCTCTGGATGCCTCCCATTCACTTCTTCTGTCTCTCCATCTTTCTCTCTATACGCCTCCCATTCACATTCTTCTGTCTCTCCATCTTTCTCTCTATATGCCTCCCATTCACTTCTTCTGTCTCTCCATCTTTCTCTCTATATGCCTCCCATTCACTTCTTCTGTCTCTCCATCTTTCTCTGTATATGCCTCCCATTCACTTCATCTGTCTCTCCATCTTTCTCTCTATATGCCTCCCATTCACTTCTTCTGTCTCTCCATCTTTCTCTCTATATGCCTCCCATTCACTTCTTCTGTCTCTCCATCTTTCTCTCTATATGCCTCCCATTCACTTCTTCTCTGTCTCTCCATCCTTCTCTCTATATGCCTCCCATTCACTTCTTCTGTCTCTCCATCTTTCTCTCTATATGCCTCCCATTAACTTATTCTGTCTCTCCATCTTTCTCTCTATATGCCTCCCATTCACTTATTCTCTGTCTCTCCATCTTTCTCTCTATATGCCTCCCATTCACTTCTTCTCTGTCTCTCCATCGTTCTCTGTATATTCCTCCCATTCACTTCTTCTGTCTCTCCACCTTTCTCTCTATATGCCTCCCATTCACTTCTTCTCTGTCTCTCCATCGTTCTCTGTATATTCCTCCCATTCACTTCTTCTGTCTCTCCATCGTTCTCTGTATATGCCTCCCATTCACTTCTTCTCTGTCTCTCCATCGTTCTCTGTATATTCCTCCCATTCACTTCTTCTGTCTCTCCATCTTTCTCTCTATATGCCTCCCATTCACTTCTTCTGTCTCTCCATCTTTCTCTCTATATGCCTCCCATTCACTTCTTCTCTGTCTCTCCATCGTTCTCTGTATTCCTCCCATTCAAAACTTCTTCTGTCTCTCCATCTTTCTCTCTATTGCCTCCCATTCATTTCTTCTGTCTCTCCACCTTTCTCTCTATATGCCTCCCATTCACTTCATTCTGTCTCTCCATCTTTCTCTCTATATGCCTCCCATTCACTTCTTCTGTCTCTCCATCTTTCTCTCTATATGCCTCCCATTCACTTCTCTGTCTCTCCATCTTTCTCTCTATATGCCTCCCATTCACTTCTTCTGTCTCTCCATCTTTCTCTCTATATGCCTCCCATTCACTTCTTCTGTCTCTCCATCTTTCTCTCTATATGCCTCCTCTTCACTTCTCTGTCTCTCCATCTTTCTCTCTATATGCCTCCCATTCACTTCTTCTGTCTCTCCATCTTTCTCTCTATATGCCTCCCATTCACTTCTTCTGTCTCTCCATCTTTCTCTCTATATGCCTCCCATTCACTTCTTCTGTCTCTCCATCTTTCTCTCTATATGCCTCCCATTCACTTCTTCTCTGTCTATCCATCTTTCTCTCTATATGCCTCCCATTCACTTCTCTGTCTCTCCATCTTTCTCTCTATATGCCTCCCATTCACTTCTTCTGTCTCTCCATCTTTCTCTCTATATGCCTCCCATTCACTTCTTCTGTCTCTCCATCTTTCTCTCTATATGCCTCCCATTCACTTCTTCTGTCTCTCCATCTTTCTCTCTATATGCCTCCCATTCACTTCTTCTGTCTCTCCATCTTTCTCTCTATATGCCTCCCATTCACTTCTTCTGTCTCTCCATCTTTCTCTCTATATGCCTCCCATTCACTTCTTCTGTCTCTCCATCTTTCTCTCTATATGCCTCCCATTCACTTCTTCTGTCTCTCCATCTTTCTCTCTATATGCCTCCCATTCACTTCTTCTTCTGTCTCTCCATCTTTCTCTCTATATGCCTCCCATTCACTTCTTCTGTCTCTCCATCTTTCTCTCTATATGCCTCCCATTCACTTCTTCTGTCTCTCCATCTTTCTCTGTATACGCCTCCCATTCACTTCTTCTGTCTCTCCATCTTTCTCTCTATATGCCTCCCATTCACTTCTCTGTCTCTCCATCTTTCTCTCTATATGCCTCCCATTCACTTCTTCTGTCTCTCCATCTTTCTCTGTATATGCCTCCCATTCACTTCTCTGTCTCTCCATCTTTCTCTCTATATGCCTCCCATTCACTTCTCTGTCTCTCCATCTTTCTCTCTATATGCCACCCATTCACTTCTCTGTCTCTCCATCTTTCTCTCTATATGCCTCCCATTCACTTCTCTGTCTCTCCATCTTTCTCTCTATATGCCTCCCATTCACTTCTCTGTCTCTCCATCTTTCTCTCTATATGCCTCCCATTCACTTCTCTGTCTCTCCATCTTTCTCTCTATATGCCTCCCCATTCACTTCTTCTGTCTCTCCATCTTTCTCTGTATATGCCTCCCATTCACTTCTCTGTCTCTCCATCTTTCTCTCTGTATATGCCTCCCATTCACTTCTCTGTCTCTCCATCTTTCTCTCTATATGCCTCCCATTCACTTCTTCTGTCTCTCCATCTTTCTCTCTATATGCCTCCCATTCACTTCTTCTGTCTCTCCATCTTTCTCTCTATATGCCTCCCATTCACTCTTCTCTGTCTCTCCATCTTTCTCTCTATATGCCTCCCATTCACTTCTTCTGTCTCTCCATCTTTCTCTATATGCCTCCCATTCACTTCTTCTGTCTCTCCATCTTTCTCTCTATATGCCTCCCATTCACTTCTTCTGTCTCTCCATCTTTCTCTGTATATGCCTCCCATTCACTTCTCTGTCTCTCCATCTTTCTCTCTATATGCCTCCCATTCACTTCTTCTGTCTCTCCATCTTTCTCTCTATATGCCTCCCATTCACTTCTTTTCTGTCTCTCCATCTTTCTCTCTATATGCCTCCCATTCACTTCTTCTGTCTCTCCATCTTTCTCTCTATATGCCTCCCATTCACTTCTTCTGTCTCTCCATCTTTCTCTCTATATGCCTCCCATTCACTTCTTCTGTCTCTCCATCTTTCTCTATATGCCTCCCATTCACTTCTTCTGTCTCTCCATCTTTCTCTCTATATGCCTCCCATTCACTTCTTCTGTCTCTCCATCTTTCTCTCTATATGCCTCCCATTCACTTCTTCTCTGTCTCTCCATCTTTCTCTCTATATGCCTCCCATTCACTTCTTCTGTCTCTCCATCTTTCTCTCTATATGCCTCCCATTCACTTCTTCTGTCTCTCCATCTTTCTCTCTATATGCCTCCCATTCACTTCTTCTCTGTCTCTCCATCTTTCTCTCTATATGCCTCCCATTCACTTCTCTGTCTCTCCATCTTTCTCTATATGCCTCCCATTCACTTCTTCTCTGTCTCTCCATCTTTCTCTCTATATGCCTCCCATTCACTTCTTCTGTCTCTCCATCTTTCTCTCTATATGCCTCCCATTCACTTCTTCTGTCTCTCCATCTTTCTCTCTATATGCCTCCCATTCACTTCTTCTGTCTCTCCATCTTTCTCTCTATATGCCTCCCATTCACTTCTTCTGTCTCTCCATCTTTCTCTCTATATGCCTCCCATTCACTTCTTCTGTCTCTCCATCTTTCTCTCTATATGCCTCCCATTCACTTCTTCTGTCTCTCCATCTTTCTTCTATATGCCTCCCATTCACTTCTTCTGTCTCTCCATCTTTCTCTCTATATGCCTCCATTCACTTCTTCTGTCTCTCCATCTTTCTCTCTATATGCCTCCCATTCACTTCTTCTGTCTCTCCATCTTTCTCTCTATATGCCTCCCATTCACTTCTTCTGTCTCTCCATCTTTCTCTCTATATGCCTCCCATTCACTTCTTCTGTCTCTCCATCTTTCTCTCTATATGCCTCCCATTCACTTCTTCTGTCTCTCCATCTTTCTCTCTATATGCCTCCCATTCACTTCTTCTGTCTCTCCATCTTTCTCTCTATATGCCTCCCATTCACTTCTTCTCTGTCTCTCCATCTTTCTCTCTCTATATGCCTCCCATTCACTTCTTCTGTCTCTCCATCTTTCTCTCTATATGCCTCCCATTCACTTCTTCTGTCTCTCCATCTTTCTCTCTATATGCCTCCCATTCACTTCTTCTCTGTCTCTCCATCTTTCTCTCTATATTCCTCCCATTCACTTCTTCTGTCTCTCCATCTTTCTCTCTATATGCCTCCCATTCACTTCTTCTGTCTCTCCATCTTTCTCTCTATATGCCTCCCCATTCACTTCTTCTCTGTCTCTCCATCTTTCTCTCTATATGCCTCCCATTCACTTCTTCTGTCTCTCCATCTTTCTCTCTATATGCCTCCCATTCACTTCTTCTGTCTCTCCATCTTTCTCTCTATATGCCTCCCATTCACTTCTTCTGTCTCTCCATCTTTCTCTCTATATGCCTCCCATTCACTTCTTCTGTCTCTCCATCTTTCTCTCTATATGCCTCCCATTCACTTCTTCTGTCTCTCCATCTTTCTTCTCTATATGCCTCCCATTCACTTCTTCTGTCTCTCCATCTTTCTCTCTATATGCCTCCCATTCACTTCTTCTGTCTCTCCATCTTTCTCTCTATATGCCTCCCATTCACTTCTTCTGTCTCTCCATCTTTCTCTCTATATGCCTCCCATTCACTTCTTCTGTCTCTCCATCTTTCTCTCTATATGCCTCCCATTCACTTCTTCTGTCTCTCCATCTTTCTCTCTATATGCCTCCCATTCACTTCTTCTGTCTCTCCATCTTTCTCTCTATATGCCTCCCATTCACTTCTTCTGTCTCTCCATCTTTCTCTCTATATGCCTCCCATTCACTTCTTCTGTCTCTCCATCTTTCTCTCTATATGCCTCCCATTCACTTCTTCTGTCTCTCCATCTTTCTCTCTATATGCCTCCCATTCACTTCTTCTGTCTCTCCATCTTTCTCTCTATATGCCTCCCATTCACTTCTTCTGTCTCTCCATCTTTCTCTCTATATGCCTCCCATTCACTTCTTCTGTCTCTCCATCTTTCTCTCTATATGCCTCCCATTCACTTCTTCTGTCTCTCCATCTTTCTCTCTATATGCCTCCCATTCACTTCTTCTGTCTCTCCATCTTTCTCTCTATATGCCTCCCATTCACTTCTTCTGTCTCTCCATCTTTCTCTCTATATGCCTCCCATTCACTTCTTCTGTCTCTCCATCTTTCTCTCTATATGCCTCCCATTCACTTCTTCTGTCTCTCCATCTTTCTCTCTATATGCCTCCCATTCACTTCTTCTGTCTCTCCATCTTTCTCTCTATATGCCTCCCATTCACTTCTTCTGTCTCTCCATCTTTCTCTCTATATGCCTCCCATTCACTTCTTCTGTCTCTCCATCTTTCTCTCTATATGCCTCCCATTCACTTCTTCTGTCTCTCCATCTTTCTCTCTATATGCCTCCCATTCACTTCTTCTGTCTCTCCATCTTTCTCTCTATATGCCTCCCATTCACTTCTCTGTCTCTCCATCTTTCTCTCTATATGCCTCCCATTCACTTCTTCTGTCTCTCCATCTTTCTCTCTATATGCCTCCCATTCACTTCTTCTGTCTCTCCATCTTTCTCTCTATATGCCTCCCATTCACTTCTTCTGTCTCTCCATCTTTCTCTGTATATGCCTCCCATTCACTTCTTCTGTCTCTCCATCTTTCTCTCTATATGCCTCCCATTCACTTCTTCTGTCTCTCCATCTTTCTCTCTATATGCCTCCCATTCACTTCTTCTGTCTCTCCATCTTTCTCTCTATATGCCTCCCATTCACATCTTCTGTCTCTCCATCTTTCTCTCTATATGCCTCCCATTCACTTCTTCTGTCTCTCCATCTTTCTCTCTATATGCCTCCCATTCACTTCTTCTTCTGTCTCTCCATCTTTCTCTCTATATGCCTCCCATTCACTTCTTCTGTCTCTCCATCTTTCTCTGTATACGCCTCCCATTCACTTCTTCTGTCTCTCCATCTTTCTCTCTATATGCCTCCCATTCACTTCTTCTGTCTCTCCATCTTTCTCTCTATATGCCTCCCATTCACTTCTTCTGTCTCTCCATCTTTCTCTCTATATGCCTCCCATTCACTTCTTCTGTCTCTCCATCTTTCTCTCTATATGCCTCCCATTCACTTCTTCTGTCTCTCCATCTTTCTCTCTATATGCCTCCCATTCACTTCTTCTGTCTCTCCATCTTTCTCTCTATATGCCTCCCATTCACTTCTTCTGTCTCTCCATCTTTCTCTCTATATGCCTCCCATTCACTTCTTCTGTCTCTCCATCTTTCTCTCTATATGCCTCCCATTCACTTCTTCTCTGTCTCTCCATCTTTCTCTCTATATGCCTCCCATTCACTTCTTCTGTCTCTCCATCTTTCTCTCTATATGCCTCCCATTCACTTCTTCTGTCTCTCCATCTTTCTCTCTATATGCCTCCCATTCACTTCTTCTGTCTCTCCATCTTTCTCTCTATATGCCTCCCATTCACTTCTTCTCTGTCTCTCCATCTTTCTCTCTATATGCCTCCCATTCACTTCTTCTGTCTCTCCATCTTTCTCTCTATATGCCTCCCATTCACTTCTTCTGTCTCTCCATCTTTCTCTCTATATGCCTCCCATTCACTTCTTCTGTCTCTCCATCTTTCTCTCTATATGCCTCCCATTCACTTCTTCTGTCTCTCCATCTTTCTCTCTATATGCCTCCCATTCACTTCTTCTGTCTCTCTCCATCTTTCTCTCTATATGCCTCCCATTCACTTCTTCTGTCTCTCCATCTTTCTCTCTATATGCCTCCCATTCACTTCTTCTGTCTCTCCATCTTTCTCTCTATATGCCTCCCATTCACTTCTTCTGTCTCTCCATCTTTCTCTCTATATGCCTCCCATTCACTTCTTCTGTCTCTCCATCTTTCTCTCTATATGCCTCCCATTCACTTCTTCTGTCTCTCCATCTTTCTCTCTATATGCCTCCCATTCACTTCTTCTGTCTCTCCATCTTTCTCTCTATATGCCTCCCATTCACTTCTTCTGTCTCTCCATCTTTCTCTCTATATGCCTCCCATTCACTTCTTCTGTCTCTCCATCTTTCTCTCTATATGCCTCCCATTCACTTCTTCTGTCTCTCCATCTTTCTCTATATGCCTCCCATTCACTTCTTCTGTCTCTCCATCTTTCTCTCTATATGCCTCCCATTCACTTCTTCTGTCTCTCCATCTTTCTCTCTATATGCCTCCCATTCACATCTTCTGTCTCTCCATCTTTCTCTCTATATGCCTCCCATTCACATCTTCTGTCTCTCCATCTTTCTCTCTATATGCCTCCCATTCACTTCTTCTGTCTCTCCATCTTTCTCTCTATATGCCTCCCATTCACTTCTTCTGTCTCTCCATCTTTCTCTCTATATGCCTCCCATTCACTTCTTCTCTGTCTCTCCATCTTTCTCTCTATATGCCTCCCATTCACTTCTTCTGTCTCTCCATCTTTCTCTCTATATGCCTCCCATTCACTTCTTCTGTCTCTCCATCTTTCTCTCTATATGCCTCCCATTCACTTCTTCTGTCTCTCCATCTTTCTCTGTATATGCCTCCCATTCACTTCTTCTGTCTCTCCATCTTTCTCTCTATATGCCTCCCATTCACTTCTTCTGTCTCTCCATCTTTCTCTCTATATGCCTCCCATTCACTTCTTCTGTCTCTCCATCTTTCTCTCTATATGCCTCCCATTCACTTCTTCTGTCTCTCCATCTTTCTCTCTATATGCCTCCCATTCACTTCTTCTGTCTCTCCATCTTTCTCTGTATACGCCACCCATTCACTTCTTCTGTCTCTCCATCTTTCTCTCTATATGCCTCCCATTCACTTCTCTGTCTCTCCATCGTTCTCTGTATATTCCTCCCATTCACTTCTTCTGTCTCTCCATCTTTCTCTCTATATGCCTCCCATTCACTTCTTCTCTGTCTCTCCATCTTTCTCTCTATATGCCTCCCATTCACATCTTCTCTGTCTCTCCATCTTTCTCTCTATATGCCTCCCATTCACTTCTTCTGTCTCTCCATCTTTCTCTCTATACGCCTCCCATTCACTTCTTCTGTCTCTCCATCTTTCTCTGTATATGCCTCCCATTCACTTCTTCTGTCTCTCCATCTTTCTCTCTATATGCCTCCCATTCACTTCTTCTCTGTCTCTTCATCTTTCTCTCTATACGCCTCCCATTCACTTCTTCTCTGTCTCTCCATCTTTCTCTCTATATGCCTCCCATTCACTTCTTCTGTCTCTCCATCGTTCTCTGTATATGCCTCCCATTCACTTCTTCTGTCTCTCCATCTTTCTCTCTATATGCCTCCCATTCACTTCTTCTGTCTCTCTGTCTTTCTCTCTATATGCCTCCCATTCACTTCTTCTGTCTCTCCATCTTTCTCTCTATATGCCTCCCATTCACTTCTTCTGTCTCTCCATCTTTCTCTCTATATGCCTCCCATTCACTTCTTCTGTCTCTCCATCTTTCTCTCTATATGCCTCCCATTCACTTCTTCTCTGTCTCTCCATCTTTCTCTCTATATGCCTCCCATTCACTTCTTCTGTCTCTCCATCTTTCTCTCTATATGCCTCCCATTCACTTCTTCTCTGTCTCTCCATCTTTCTCTCTATATGCCTCCCATTCACTTCTTCTGTCTCTCCATCTTTCTCTCTATATGCCTCCCATTCACTTCTTCTGTCTCCCATTCACTTCTTCTGTCTCTCCATCTTTCTCTCTATATGCCTCCCATTCACTTCTTCTGTCTCTCCATCTTTCTCTCTATATGCCTCCCATTCACTTCTTCTGTCTCTCCATCTTTCTCTCTATATGCCTCCCATTCACTTCTTCTGTCTCTCCATCTTTCTCTCTATATGCCTCCCATTCACTTCTTCTGTCTCTCCATCTTTCTCTCTATATGCCTCCCATTCACTTCTTCTGTCTCTCTGTCTTTCTCTCTATATGCCTCCCATTCACTTCTTCTGTCTCTCCATCTTTCTCTCTATATGCCTCCCATTCACTTCTTCTCTGTCTCTCCATCTTTCTCTCTATATGCCTCCCATTCACTTCTTCTGTCTCTCCATCTTTCTCTCTATATGCCTCCCATTCACTTCTTCTGTCTCTCCACCTTTCTCTCTATATGCCTCCCATTCACTTCTTCTGTCTCTCCACCTTTCTCTCTATATGCCTCCCATTCACTTCTTCTGTCTCTCCATCTTTCTCTCTATATGCCTCCCATTCACTTCTTCTTTCTCTCCATCTTTCTCTCCATATGCCTCCCATTCACTTCTTCTTTCTCTCCATCTTTCTCTGTATATGCCTCCCATTCACTTCTTCTTTCTCTCCATCTTTCTCTGTATACGCCTCTGGTTCTGCTCCACATAGTAACAGCTCTATCTGGACTATAGATTTCACAGAACAAGAAAAAAGTAAACATGTCTGAAATTAAAGGAGTCATTTCACAGAGCACTGGGTTGGACTGTCAGTATGATTGGAAGTAATCCACTCCTAGACAATAACAGAAGAAAAAAAATGACAAGCTTTCAAAATCTTATGTCCTCCTGTTGTGACTCAATTAACCCACCATGGCCCACTTACCCAACATTAACTTTCTATGAGACTCAATTAACCCACCGTGGTCCACTTACCCAACATTAACTTTCTATGAGACTCAATTAACCCACCGTGGCCCACTTACCCAACATTAACTTTCTATTAGACTCAATTAACCCACCGTGGCCCACTTACCCAACATTAACTTTCTATGAGACTCAATTAACCCACCGTGGTCCACTTACCCAACATTAACTTTCTATGAGACTCAATTAACCCACCGTGGTCCACTTACCCCACATTAACTTTCTATGAGACTCAATTATCCCACCGTGGTCCACTTACCCAACATTAACTTTCTATGAGACTCAATTACCCCACCGTGGTCCACTTACCCAACATTAACTTTCTATGAGACTCAATTATCCCACCGTGGTCCACTTACCCAACATTAACTTTCTATGAGACTCAATTAACCCACCGTGGCCCACTTACCCAACATTAACTTTCTATGAGACTCAATTAACCCACCGTGGTCCACTTACCCAACATTAACTTTCTATGAGACTCAATTATCCCACTGTGGTCCACTTACCCAACATTAACTTTCTATGAGACTCAATTATCCCACCGTGGCCCACTTACCCAACATTAACTTTCTATGAGACTCAATTAACCCACCGTGGCCCACTTACCCCACATTAACTTTCTATGAGACTCAATTAACCCACCGTGGCCCACTTACCCAACATTAACTTTCTATTAGACTCAATTAACCCACCGTGGTCCACTTACCCAACATTAACTTTCTATGAGACTCAATTATCCCACCGTGGTCCACTTACCCAACATTAACTTTCTAAGAGACTCAATTATCCCACCGTGGTCCACTTACCCAACATTAACTTTCTATGAGACTCAATTAACCCACCGTGGTCCACTTACCCAACATTAACTTTCTATGAGACTCAATTAACCCACCGTGGCCCACTTACCCAACATTAACTTTCTATGAGACTCAATTATCCCACCGTGGTCCACTTACCCAACATTAACTTTCTATTAGACTCAATTATCCCACCGTGGCCCACTTACCCAACATTAACTTTCTATGAGACTCAATTAACCCACCGTGGCCCACTTACCCCACATTAACTTTCTATGAGACTCAATTAACCCACCGTGGCCCACTTACCCAACATTAACTTTCTATTAGACTCAATTAACCCACCGTGGCCCACTTACCCCACATTAACTTTCTATTAAACTCAATTAACCCACCGTGGTCCACTTACCCAACATTAACATTAGATTTGCAGGCAGAGCCAGGGGGAGACAGGGGGCTGATACTCAACATGGGACAGCTTCGGGAAAACTAGACCTCTGGGGAAACACAAAGTAAACACACATAGGCACTCAATGCACAGACACAATCTTTCACAAACCACATAGAAAGACGGAAGGCTGTGAGCGCAGGGACCAACAGTGGTTATGGGAAAGTGAAAGAGAGAGTAGAGGCAGAACCACGGCTGGTGGGTTCTCTTCCCCTTGCTCTCTCAGAGGAAGAGAGTAGAGGCGGAACCACGGCTGGTGGGTTCTCTTCCCCTTGCTCTCTCAGAGGAAGAGAGTAGAGGCTGAACCACGGCTGGTGGGTTCTCTTCCCCTTGCTCTCTCAGAGGAAGAGAGTAGAGGCGGAACCACGGCTGGTGGGTTCTCTTCCCCTTGCTCTCTCAGAGGAAGAGAGTAGAGGCGGAACCACGGCTGGTGGGTTCTCTTCCCCTTGCTCTCTCAGAGGAAGAGAGTAGAGGCGGAACCACGGCTGGTGGGTTCTCTTCCCCTTGCTCTCTCAGAGGAAGAGAGTAGAGGCGGAACCACGGCTGGTGGGTTCTCTTCCCCTTGCTCTCTCAGAGGAAGAGAGTAGAGGCGGAACCACGGCTGGTGGGTTCTCTTCTTCCCCACGGCTTGCTCTCCCCCTCAGAGGAAGAGAGTAGAGGCGGAACCACGGCTGGTGGGTTCTCTTCCCCTTGCTCTCTCAGAGGAAGAGAGTAGAGGCGGAACCACGGCTGGTGGGTTCTCTTCCCCTTGCTCTCTCAGAGGAAGAGAGTAGAGGCGGAACCACGGCTGGTGGGTTCTCTTCCCCTTGCTCTCTCAGAGGAAGAGAGTAGAGGCGGAACCACGGCTGGTGGGTTCTCTTCCCCTTGCTCTCTCAGAGGAAGAGAGTAGAGGCGGAACCACGGCTGGTGGGTTCTCTTCCCCTTGCTCTCTCAGAGGAAGAGAGTAGAGGCGGAACCACGGCTGGTGGGTTCTCTTCCCCTTGCTCTCTCAGAGGAAGAGAGTAGAGGCGGAACCACGGCTGGTGGGTTCTCTTCCCCTTGCTCTCTCAGAGGAAGAGAGTAGAGGCGGAACCACGGCTGGTGGGTTCTCTTCCCTTGCTCTCTCAGAGGAAGAGAGTAGAGGCGGAACCACGGCTGGTGGGTTCTCTTCCCCTTGCTCTCTCAGAGGAAGAGAGTAGAGGCGGAACCACGGCTGGTGGGTTCTCTTCCCTTGCTCTCTCAGAGGAAGAGAGTAGAGGCGGAACCACGGCTGGTGGGTTCTCTTCCCTTGCTCTCTCAGAGGAAGAGAGTAGAGGCGGAACCACGGCTGGTGGGTTCTCTTCCCCTTGCTCTCTCAGAGGAAGAGAGTAGAGGCGGAACCACGGCTGGTGGGTTCTCTTCCCTTGCTCTCTCAGAGGAAGAGAGTAGAGGCGGAACCACGGCTGGTGGGTTCTCTTCCCCTTGCTCTCTCAGAGGAAGAGAGTAGAGGCGGAACCACGGCTGGTGGGTTCTCTTCCCCTTGCTCTCTCAGAGGAAGAGAGTAGAGGCGGAACCACGGCTGGTGGGTTCTCTTCCCCTTGCTCTCTCAGAGGAAGAGAGAGAGGCGGAACCACGGCTGGTGGGTTCTCTTCCCCTTGCTCTCTCAGAGGAAGAGAGTAGAGGCTGAACCACGGCTGGTGGGTTCTCTTCCCCTTGCTCTCTCAGAGGAAGAGAGTAGAGGCGGAACCACGGCTGGTGGGTTCTCTTCCCCTTGCTCTCTCAGAGGAAGAGAGTAGAGGCTCCCACGGCTGGTGGGTTCTCTTCCCTTGCTCTCTCAGAGGAAGAGAGTAGAGGCGGAACCACGGCTGGTGGGTTCTCTTCCCCTTGCTCTCTCAGAGGAAGAGAGTAGAGGCGGAACCACGGCTGGTGGGTTCTCTTCCCCTTGCTCTCTCAGAGGAAGAGAGTAGAGGCTCCCACGGCTGGTGGGTTCTCTTCCCCTTGCTCTCTCAGAGGAAGAGAGTAGAGGCGGAACCACGGCTGGTGGGTTCTCTTCCCCTTGCTCTCTCAGAGGAAGAGAGTAGAGGCGGAACCACGGCTGGTGGGTTCTCTTCCCCTTGCTCTCTCAGAGGAAGAGAGTAGAGGCGGAACCACGGCTGGTGGGTTCTCTTCCCCTTGCTCTCTCAGAGGAAGAGAGTAGAGGCGGAACCACGGCTGGTGGGTTCTCTTCCCTTGCTCTCTCAGAGGAAGAGAGTAGAGGCGGAACCACGGCTGGTGGGTTCTCTTCCCCTTGCTCTCTCAGAGGAAGAGAGTAGAGGCGGAACCACGGCTGGTGGGTTCTCTTCCCCTTGCTCTCTCAGAGGAAGAGAGTAGAACCCGGCTGGTGGGTTCTCTTCCCAAAGAGAGGCGGAACCACGGCTGGTGGGTTCTCTTCCCCTTGCTCTCTCAGAGGAAGAGAGTAGAGGCGAACCACGGCTGGTGGGTTCTCTTCCCCCTTGCTCTCTCAGAGGAAGAGAGTAGAGGCTGAACCACGGCTGGTGGGTTCTCTTCCCCTTGCTCTCTCAGAGGAAGAGAGTAGAGGCGGAACCACGGCTGGTGGGTTCTCTTCCCCTTGCTCTCTCAGAGGAAGAGAGTAGAGGCGGAACCACGGCTGGTGGGTTCTCTTCCCCCTTGCTCTCTCAGAGGAAGAGAGTAGAGGCGGAACCACGGCTGGTGGGTTCTCTTCCCCTTGCTCTCTCAGAGGAAGAGAGTAGAGGCGGAACCACGGCTGGTGGGTTCTCTTCCCCTTGCTCCCCTCTCTCTCAGAGGAAGAGAGTAGAGGCGGAACCACGGCTGGTGGGTTCTCTTCCCCTTGCTCTCTCAGAGGAAGAGAGTAGAGGCGGAACCACGGCTGGTGGGTTCTCTTCCCCTTGCTCTCTCAGAGGAAGAGAGTAGAGGCGGAACCACGGCTGGTGGGTTCTCTTCCCCTTGCTCTCTCAGAGGAAGAGAGTAGAGGCGGAACCACGGCTGGTGGGTTCTCTTCCCCTTGCTCTCTCAGAGGAAGAGAGTAGAGGCGGAACCACGGCTGGTGGGTTCTCTTCCCTTGCTCTCTCAGAGGAAGAGAGTAGAGGCGGAACCACGGCTGGTGGGTTCTCTTCCCCTTGCTCTCTCAGAGGAAGAGAGTAGAGGCGGAACCACGGCTGGTGGGTTCTCTTCCCCTTGCTCTCTCAGAGGAAGAGAGTAGAGGCGGAACCACGGCTGGTGGGTTCTCTTCCCCTTGCTCTCTCAGAGGAAGAGAGTAGAGGCGGAACCACGGCTGGTGGGTTCTCTTCCCTTGCTCTCTCAGAGGAAGAGAGAGGAAGAGAGTAGGCGGAACCACGGCTGGTGGGTTCTCTTCCCCTTGCTCTCTCAGAGGAAGAGAGTAGAGGCGGAACCACGGCTGGTGGGTTCTCTTCCCTTGCTCTCTCAGAGGAAGAGAGTAGAGGCGGAACCACGGCTGGTGGGTTCTCTTCCCCTTGCTCTCTCAGAGGAAGAGAGTAGAGGCGGAACCACGGCTGGTGGGTTCTCTTCCCCTTGCTCTCTCAGAGGAAGAGAGTAGAGGCGGAACCACGGCTGGTGGGTTCTCTTCCCTTGCTCTCTCAGAGGAAGAGAGTAGAGGCGGAACCACGGCTGGTGGGTTCTCTTCCCCTTGCTCTCTCAGAGGAAGAGAGTAGAGGCGGAACCACGGCTGGTGGGTTCTCTTCC
Source organism: Oncorhynchus keta (assembly GCF_023373465.1). Classification (NCBI taxonomy): domain Eukaryota; kingdom Metazoa; phylum Chordata; class Actinopteri; order Salmoniformes; family Salmonidae; genus Oncorhynchus; species Oncorhynchus keta. Next base: position 34,151,822 of record NC_068452.1, on the reverse strand, counting down.
CCTTGCTCTCTCAGAGGAAGAGAGTAGAGGCGGAACCACGGCTGGTGGGTTCTCTTCCCCTTGCTCTCTCAGAGGAAGAGAGTAGAGGCGGAACCACGGCTGGTGGGTTCTCTCTCCCCCTTGCTCTCTCAGAGGAAGAGAGTCGGAACCACGGCTGGTGGGTTCTCTTCCCCTTGCTCTCTCAGAGGAAGAGAGTAGAGGCGGAACCACGGCTGGTGGGTTCTCTTCCCCTTGCTCTCTCAGAGGAAGAGAGTAGAGGCGGAACCACGGCTGGTGGGTTCTCTTCCCCTTGCTCTCTCAGAGGAAGAGAGTAGAGGCGGAACCACGGCTGGTGGGTTCTCTTCCCCTTGCTCTCTCAGAGGAAGAGAGTAGAGGCGGAACCACGGCTGGTGGGTTCTCTTCCCTTGCTCTCTCAGAGGAAGAGAGTAGAGGCGGAACCACGGCTGGTGGGTTCTCTTCCCCTTGCTCTCTCAGAGGAAGAGAGTAGAGGCGGAACCACGGCTGGTGGGTTCTCTTCCCCTTGCTCTCTCAGAGGAAGAGAGTAGAGGCGGAACCATCGGCTGGTGGGTTCTCTTCCCCTTGCTCTCTCAGAGGAAGAGAGTAGAGGCGGAACCACGGCTGGTGGGTTCTCTTCCCCTTGCTCTCTCAGAGGAAGAGAGTAGAGCGGAACCACGGCTGGTGGGTTCTCTTCCCCCTTGCTCTCTCAGAGGAAGAGAGTAGAGGCGGAACCACGGCTGGTGGGTTCTCTTCCCCTTGCTCTCTCAGAGGAAGAGAGTAGAGGCGGAACCACGGCTGGTGGGTTCTCTTCCCCTTGCTCTCTCAGAGGAAGAGAGTTGGCGGAACCACGGCTGGTGGGTTCTCTTCCCCTTGCTCTCAGAGGAAGAGAGTAGAGCGGAACCACGGCTGGTGGGTTCTCTTCCCCTTGCTCTCTCAGAGGAAGAGAGTAGAGTAGAGGCGGAACCACGGCTGGTGGGTTCTCTTCCCCTTGCTCTCTCAGAGGAAGAGAGAGAGGCGGAACCACGGCTGGTGGGTTCTCTTCCCCTTGCTCTCTCAGAGGAAGAGAGTTAACCACGGCTGGTGGGTTCTCTTCCCCTTGCTCTCTCAGAGGAAGAGAGTAGAGGCGGAACCACGGCTGGTGGGTTCTCTTCCCCTTGCTCTCAGAGGAAGAGAGTAGAGGCGGAACCACGGCTGGTGGGTTCTCTTCCCCTTGCTCTCTCAGAGGAAGAGAGTAGAGGCGGAACCACGGCTGGTGGGTTCTCTTCCCCTTGCTCTCTCAGAGGAAGAGAGTAGAGGCGGAACCACGGCTGGTGGGTTCTCTTCCCTTGCTCTCTCAGAGGAAGAGAGTAGAGGCGGAACCACGGCTGGTGGGTTCTCTTCCCCTTGCTCTCTCAGAGGAAGAGAGTAGAGGCGGAACCACGGCTGGTGGGTTCTCTTCCCCTTGCTCTCTCAGAGGAAGAGAGTAGAGGCGGAACCACGGCTGGTGGGTTCTCTTCCCCTTGCTCTCTCAGAGGAAGAGAGTAACCACGGCTGGTGGGTTCTCTTCCCTTGCTCTCTCAGAGGAAGAGAGTAGAGGCGGAACCACGGCTGGTGGGTTCTCTTCCCCTTGCTCTCTCAGAGGAAGAGAGTAGAGGCGGAACCACGGCTGGTGGGTTCTCTTCCCCTTGCTCTCTCAGAGGAAGAGAGTAGAGGCGGAACCACGGCTGGTGGGTTCTCTTCCCCTTGCTCTCTCAGAGGAAGAGAGTAGAGGCGGAACCACGGCTGGTGGGTTCTCTTCCCCTTGCTCTCTCAGAGGAAGAGAGTAGGCGGAACCACGGCTGGTGGGTTCTCTTCCCCTTGCTCTCTCAGAGGAAGAGAGTAGAGGCGGAACCACGGCTGGTGGGTTCTCTTCCCCTTGCTCTCTCAGAGGAAGAGAGTAGAGGCGGAACCACGGCTGGTGGGTTCTCTTCCCCTTGCTCTCTCAGAGGAAGAGAGTAGAGGCGGAACCACGGCTGGTGGGTTCTCTTCCCTTGCTCTCTCAGAGGAAGAGAGTAGAGGCGGAACCACGGCTGGTGGGTTCTCTTCCCCTTGCTCTCTCAGAGGAAGAGAGTAGAGGCGGAACCACGGCTGGTGGGTTCTCTTCCCCTTGCTCTCTCAGAGGAAGAGAGTAGAGGCGGAACCACGGCTGGTGGGTTCTCTTCCCCTTGCTCTCTCAGAGGAAGAGAGTAGAGGCGGAACCACGGCTGGTGGGTTCTCTTCCCCTTGCTCTCTCAGAGGAAGAGAGTAGAGGCGGAACCACGGCTGGTGGGTTCTCTTCCCCTTGCTCTCTCAGAGGAAGAGAGTAGAGGCGGAACCACGGCTGGTGGGTTCTCTTCCCCTTGCTCTCTCAGAGGAAGAGAGTAGAGGCGGAACCACGGCTGGTGGGTTCTCTTCCCTTGCTCTCTCAGAGGAAGAGAGTAGAGGCGGAACCACGGCTGGTGGGTTCTCTTCCCCTTGCTCTCTCAGAGGAAGAGAGTAGAGGCGGAACCACGGCTGGTGGGTTCTCTTCCCCTTGCTCTCTCAGAGGAAGAGAGTAGAGGCGGAACCACGGCTGGTGGGTTCTCTTCCCCTTGCTCTCTCAGAGGAAGAGAGTAGAGGCGGAACCACGGCTGGTGGGTTCTCTTCCCCTTGCTCTCTCAGAGGAAGAGAGTAGAGGCGGAACCACGGCTGGTGGGTTCTCTTCCCCTTGCTCTCTCAGAGGAAGAGAGTAGAGGCGGAACCACGGCTGGTGGGTTCTCTTCCCCTTGCTCTCTCAGAGGAAGAGAGTAGAGGCGGAACCACGGCTGGTGGGTTCTCTTCCCCATTGCTCTCTCAGAGGAAGAGAGTCAACCACGGCTGGTGGGTTCTCTTCCCCTTGCTCTCTCAGAGGAAGAGAGTAGAGGCGGAACCACGGCTGGTGGGTTCTCTTCCCCTTGCTCTCTCAGAGGAAGAGAGTAGAGGCGGAACCACGGCTGGTGGGTTCTCTTCCCCTTGCTCTCTCAGAGGAAGAGAGTAGAGGCCCACGGCTGGTGGGTTCTCTTCCCCCTTGCTCTCTCAGAGGAAGAGAGTAGAGGCGGAACCACGGCTGGTGGGTTCTCTTCCCCCTTGCTCTCTCAGAGGAAGAGAGTAGAGGCGGAACCACGGCTGGTGGGTTCTCTTCCCCTTGCTCTCAGAGGAAGAGAGTAGAGGCGGAACCACGGCTGGTGGGTTCTCTTCCCCTTGCTCTCTCAGAGGAAGAGAGTAGAGGCGGAACCACGGCTGGTGGGTTCTCTTCCCCTTGCTCTCTCAGAGGAAGAGAGTAGAGGCGGAACCACGGCTGGTGGGTTCTCTTCCCCTTGCTCTCTCAGAGGAAGAGAGTAGAGGCGGAACCACGGCTGGTGGGTTCTCTTCCCCTTGCTCTCTCAGAGGAAGAGAGTAGAGGCGGAACCACGGCTGGTGGGTTCTCTTCCCCTTGCTCTCTCAGAGGAAGAGAGTAGAGGCGGAACCACGGCTGGTGGGTTCTCTTCCCCTTGCTCTCTCAGAGGAAGAGAGTAGAGGCGGAACCACGGCTGGTGGGTTCTCTTCCCCTTGCTCTCTCAGAGGAAGAGAGTAGAGGCGGAACCACGGCTGGTGGGTTCTCTTCCCCTTGCTCTCTCAGAGGAAGAGAGTAGAGGCGGAACCACGGCTGGTGGGTTCTCTTCCCCTTGCTCTCTCAGAGGAAGAGAGTAGAGGCGGAACCACGGCTGGTGGGTTCTCTTCCCCTTGCTCTCTCAGAGGAAGAGAGTAGAGGCGGAACCACGGCTGGTGGGTTCTCTTCCCTTGCTCTCTCAGAGGAAGAGAGTAGAGCGGAACCACGGCTGGTGGGTTCTCTTCCCCTTGCTATCTCAGAGGAAGAGAGTAGAGGCGGAACCACGGCTGGTGGGTTCTCTTCCCCTTGCTCTCTCAGAGGAAGAGAGTAGAGGCGGAACCACGGCTGGTGGGTTCTCTTCCCCTTGCTCTCTCAGAGGAAGAGAGTAGAGGCGGAACCACGGCTGGTGGGTTCTCTTCCCCTTGCTCTCTCAGAGGAAGAGAGTAGAGGCAGAACCACGGCTGGTGGGTTCTCTTCCCCTTGCTCTCTCAGAGGAAGAGAGTAGAGGCAGAACCACGGCTGGTGGGTTCTCTTCCCCTTGCTCTCTCAGAGGAAGAGAGTAGAGGCTGAACCACGGCTGGTGGGTTCTCTTCCCCTTGCTCTCTCAGAGGAAGAGAGTAGAGGCTGAACCACGGCTGGTGGGTTCTCTTCCCCTTGCTCTCTCAGAGGAAGAGAGTAGAGGCAGAACCACGGCTGGTGGGTTCTCTTCCCCTTGCTCTCTCAGAGGAAGAGAGTAGAGCAGAACCACGGCTGGTGGGTTCTCTTCCCCTTGCTCTCTCAGAGGAAGAGAGTAGAGGCAGAACCACGGCTGGTGGGTTCTCTTCCCCTTGCTCTCTCAGAGGAAGAGAGTAGAGGCAGAACCACGGCTGGTGGGTTCTCTTCCCCTTGCTCTCTCAGAGGAAGAGAGTAGAGGCAGAACCACGGCTGGTGGGTTCTCTTCCCCTTGCTCTCTCAGAGGAAGAGAGTAGAGGCAGAACCACGGCTGGTGGGTTCTCTTCCCCTTGCTCTCTCAGAGGAAGAGAGTAGAGGCTGAACCACGGCTGGTGGGTTCTCTTCCCCTTGCTCTCTCAGAGGAAGAGAGTAGAGGCGGAACCACGGCTGGTGGGTTCTCTTCCCCTTGCTCTCTCAGAGGAAGAGAGTAGAGGCAGAACCACGGCTGGTGGGTTCTCTTCCCCTTGCTCTCTCAGAGGAAGAGAGTAGAGGCAGAACCACGGCTGGTGGGTTCTCTTCCCCTTGCTCTCTCAGAGGAAGAGAGTAGAGGCAGAACCACGGCTGGTGGGTTCTCTTCCCCTTGCTCTCTCAGAGGAAGAGAGTAGAGGCAGAACCACGGCTGGTGGGTTCTCTTCCCCTTGCTCTCTCAGAGGAAGAGAGTAGAGGCAGAACCACGGCTGGTGGGTTCTCTCCCCTTGCTCTCTCAGAGGAAGAGAGTAGAGGCTGAACCACGGCTGGTGGGTTCTCCTCCCCTTGCTCTCTCAGAGGAAGAGAGTAGAGGCTGAACCACGGCTGGTGGGTTCTCTTCCCCTTGCTCTCTCAGAAGAAGAGAGTAGAGGCAGAACCACGGCTGGTGGGTTCTCTTCCCCTTGCTCTCTCAGAGGAAGAGAGTAGAGGCAGAACCACGGCTGGTGGGTTCTCTTCCCCTTGCTCTCTCAGAGGAAGAGAGTAGAGGCGGAACCACGGCTGGTGGGTTCTCTTCCCCTTGCTCTCTCAGAGGAAGAGAGTAGAGGCAGAACCACGGCTGGTGGGTTCTCTTCCCCTTGCTCTCTCAGAGGAAGAGAGGAGGAAATGAAACATAAATAAAGGAGGGATCTATCAGGATTAATGGAGCCTGAGCCTCAACAGAGCTGGAGATTTACAACTCCTTCCATCCTCTTTCCTTTTTCCAAATCCACTTCTCCACTCTTCTTTTCCCCCTTTTACCAGTGGTAGAAAACAAACTCAAAAGTCATACTTGAGTCAAAGTAAAGATACCTTAATAGAAAATGACTCAAGTAAAAGTGAAAGTCACCCAGTAAAAATGACTTGAGAAAAATTCCAAGAGTACTTGGTTTTAAATATACTTAAGTATCAAAAGTAAATGGAATTGCTAAAATGTACTTACGTATCAAAAGTAAAAGTAATTATAATTTCTAATTCCTCATATTATGCAAACCAGACAGCACAATTTCTAGTTTTTTTTTAAATTTACGGATAGACAGGGGCACACTACAACACTCTGACATTAATTTACAAACAAAGCATTTGTGTTTAGTGAGTCCGCCAGATCAGAGGCAATAGGGATGTTCTCTGTTTAGTGAGTCCGCCAGGTCAGAGGCAGTAGGGATGACCAGGGATGTTCTCTGTTTAGTGAGTCCGCCAGGTCAGAGGCAGTAGGGATGACCAGGGATGTTCTCTGTTTAGTGAGTCCTCCAGACCAGAGTCAGTAGGGATGACCAGGGATGTTCTCTGTTTAGTGAGTCCGCCAGATCAGAGGCAGTAGGGATGACCAGGGATGTTCTCTGTTTAGTGAGTCCTCCAGACCAGAGGCAGTAGGGATGACCAGGGATGTTCTCTGTTTAGTGAGTCCGCCAGATCAGAGGCAGTAGGGATGACCAGGGATGTTCTCTGTTTAGTGAGTCCTCCAGACCAGAGGCAGTAGGGATGACCAGGGATGTTCTCTGTTTAGTGAGTCCGCCAGATCAGAGGCAGTAGGGATGACCAGGGATGTTCTCTGTTTAGTGAGTCCGCCAGATCAGAGGCAGTAGGGATGACCAGGGATGTTCTCTGTTTAGTGAGTCCGCCAGATCAGAGGCAGTAGGGATGACCAGGGATGTTCTCTGTTTAGTGAGTCCGCCAGATCAGAGGCAGTAGGGATGACAAGGGATGTTCTCTGTTTAGTGAGTCCGCCAGATCAGAGGCAGTAGGGATGACCAGGGATGTTCTCTGTTTAGTGAGTCCGCCAGATCAGAGGCAGTAGGGATGACCAGGGATGTTCTCTGTTTAGTGAGTCCTCCAGACCAGAGGCAGTAGGGATGACCAGGGATGTTCTCTGTTTAGTGAGTCCGCCAGATCAGAGGCAGTAGGGATGACCAGGGATGTTCTCTGTTTAGTGAGTCCGCCAGATCAGAGGCAGTAGGGATGACCAGGGATGTTCTCTGTTTAGTGAGTCCGCCAGATCAGAGGCAGTAGGGATGACCAGGGATGTTCTCTGTTTAGTGAGTCCGCCAGATCAGAGGCAGTAGGGATGACAAGGGATGTTCTCTGTTTAGTGAGTCCGCCAGATCAGAGGCAGTAGGGATGACCAGGGATGTTCTCTGTTTAGTGAGTCCGCCAGATCAGAGGCAGTAGGGATGACCAGGGATGTTCTCTGTTTAGTGAGTCCGCCAGATCAGAGGCAGTAGGGATGACCAGGGATGTTCTCTGTTTAGTGAGTCCGCCAGATCAGAGGCAGTAGGGACGACCAGGGATGTTCTCTGTTTAGTGAGTCCGCCAGATCAGAGGCAGTAGGGACGACCAGGGATGTTCTCTGTTTAGTGAGTCCGCCAGATCAGAGGCAGTAGGGATGACCAGGGATGTTCTCTGTTTAGTGAGTCCGCCAGATCAGAGGCAGTAGGGATGACCAGGGATGTTCTCTGTTTAGTGAGTCCGCCAGATCAGAGGCAGTAGGGATGACCATGGATGTTCTCTGTTTAGTGAGTCCGCCAGATCAGAGGCAGTAGGGATGACCAGGGATGTTCTCTGTTTAGTGAGTCCGCCAGATCAGAGGCAGTAGGGATGACCATGGATGTTCTCTGTTTAGTGAGTCCGCTAGATCAGAGGCAGTAGGGATGACCAGGGATGTTCTCTGTTTCGTGAGTCCGCCAGATCAGAGGCAGTAGGGACGACCAGGGATGTTCTCTGTTTAGTGAGTCCGCTAGATCAGAGGCAGTAGGGATGACCAGGGATGTTCTCTGTTTCGTGAGTCCGCCAGATCAGAGGCAGTAGGGATGACCAGGGATGTTCTCTGTTTAGTGAGTCCGCCAGATCAGAGGCAATAGGGATGACCTGGGATGTTCTCTTGATAAGTGGACCATTTTCCTGTAAAGTACGTTTGGGTGTCAGGGAAAATGTATGGAGCAAAAATTACATTATTTTCTTCAGGAATGTAGTGAAGTAAAAGTAAAAGTTGTCAAAAATAAATAGTAAAGTTACCCAAAAAAACGACTTAAGTTTTAGTGCCTTTTAGTTATTTCGCAGACACTCTTATCCAGAGCAACTAGGGTAAAATGCCTTGCTCAAGATTACATTGACAGATTTTTCATCTAGTCGGCTCAAGGAATTGATCCAGAAACCTTTTGGTAACTGGCCCAACGCTCCTAACCGCTAGGCTACCTTCCCTTGCCCTTGTTGACTTTAAAGTCAGCCACACGTGGAATACCACAGGGCAGGATAACTATTGAGTTATAACAGAACAACACACTGTCAGTGAAAAGTGGATCCTCTAGTTGTGAAATCCCAGGAGATTGTCAGAGACTTGAAGTGAGAGAGAGAGAGAGAGAGAGAGAGAGAGAGAGAGAGAGAGAGAGACAGAGGTGTAACTCTGCTACTGCTGCTGATGACAACCAGACAACCTTCCCTGCTACTGCTGCTGATGACAACCAGACCACCTTCCCCTCTACTGCTGCTGATGACAACCAGACCACCTTCCCCTCTATTGCTGCTGATGACAACCAGACCACCTTCCCCTCTACTGCTGCTGATGACAACCGGACCACCTTCCCCTCTACTGCTGCTGATGACAACCAGACCACCTTCCCCTCTGCTGCTGATGACAACCAGACCACCTTCCCCTCTATTGCTGCTGATGACAACCAGACCACCTTCCCCTCTACTGCTGCTGATGACAACCAGACCACCTTCCCCTCTACTGCTGCTGATGACAACCAGACCACCTTCCCCTCTACTGCTGCTGATGACAACCAGACCACCTTCCCCTCTACTGCTGCTGATGACAACCAGACCACCTTCCCCTCTACTGCTGCTGATGACAACCAGACCACCTTCCCCTCTACTGCTGCTGATGACAACCAGACCACCTTCCCCTCTATTGCTGCTGATGACAACCAGACCACCTTCCCCTCTACTGCTGCTGATGACAACCAGACCACCTTCCCCTCTACTGCTGCTGACCACCTGCTGCTGATGACAGCCAGACCACCTTCCCTCTACTGCTGCTGATGACCAGACCACCTTCCCCTCTACTGCTGCTGATGACAACCAGACCACCTTCCCCTCTACTGCTGCTGATGACAACCAGACCACCTTCCCCTCTACTGCTGCTGATGACAACCAGACCACCTTCCCCTCTACTGCTGCTGATGACAACCAGACCACCTTCCCCTCTACTGCTGCTGATGACAACCAGACCACCTTCCCCTCTACTGCTGCTGATGACAACCAGACCACCTTCCCCTCTACTGCTGCTGATGACAACCAGACCACCTTCCCCTTCCCCTCTACTGCTGCTGATGACAACCAGACCACCTTCCCCTCTACTGCTGCTGATGACAACCAGACCACCTTCCCCTCTACTGCTGCTGATGACAACCAGACCACCTTCCCCTCTACTGCTGCTGATGACAACCAGACCACCTTCCCCTCTACTGCTGCTGATGACAACCAGACCACCTTCCCCTCTACTGCTGCTGATGACAACCAGACCACAGTCCCCTCTACTGCTGCTGATGACAACCAGACCACCTTCCCCTCTACTGCTGCTGATGACAACCAGACCACCTTCCCCTCTACTGACGTTATATTTTGTTTCTCCTCAGCATTTTCCTTTCACAAAAAAAGGACTTGTAGATTACAGGTGAAACAGAATCTCTGATGAGGGAAGCACTTAGCTGGAAGACTTGGCAGAGACTGTTGAAGTTTGATTTATCCCAACCAACCACCCAAGGCCCAGCCAAAAATAAAAACTCCCCTATTATTTCAGATGATGTGTTTCTAACAGCAGGAGATACTATTAGACAGAATATACACAGACATGTTGGGGCGGCAGGTAGCCTAGTGGTTAGAGTGTCGGGCTAGTAACCGTAAAGGTTGCAAGATCGAATCCCCAAGCCGACAGGGTTGAAATCTGTCGCTCTGAACAAGGCAGTTAACCCACTGTTCTTAGGCCATCATTGTAAATAAGAACTTCTACTTAACTGACTTGCCAAGTTAAATAAAAATGTTACCTTGTAACATATTACATTATCCCATGTCAGATGCACCTACATACATACAAGTAACTGCCATAATAAAGGGATCATCAACATAAAGTGTCTTAATAGGGTGTTGGGCCACAACGAGCCAGAACAGCTTCAATGTGCCTTGACATAGATTCTACAAGTGTCTGGAACTCTATTGTAGGGATGCAACATTATTCTTCCACAAGCAATTCCATCATTTGGTGTTCTGTTGATGGTGTTGGAAAACACTGTCTCAGGCACCGTTCCAGAATCTCCCATAAGTGTTCAATTGGGTTGAGATCTGGTGACTGAGACGCCCATGGCATGTGGTTTTCATGCTCATCAAAATATTCAGTGAGTACCCCCTGTATATAGCCCCGGTATTGTTATTTACTGCTGCTCTTTAATTATTTGTTATTCTTATCTCTTACTTTTGTGTGGGATTTACTTGCTGCAATGTTGGTTAAGGGGTTGTAAAGTATTTATTTCACTGTAAGGTTGTATTCGGCGCATGTGACAAATACAATTTGATTTGATTTGAGCACTCGTGGACTGGGGATGGGGGGCATTGTCATCCTATAGCCATGGAAACCAAAATAATGGCCTGCCAACATTTTTAAACATGACCCAAAGAATAAGGGGATTTTAATTGCTTAAATAACTCAGGAACCACACCTGTGTGGAAGCACCTTCTTTCAATATACTTTGTATCCCTCATTTACTCAAGTGTTTTCATTATTTTGTCAGTTACCTGTACCTACATCAGCATCACTGCCGGTAAATGCCTGACAGATTCACATGCTACAATAGCTCCCTCTAGTGTCAACTGTTTAAATGGCTACTGTTTTCTAAAGATTGTTGACTGGATTAAACTAAGACACAAATGTACTGAGTAAGGCCAACATTCAGTTAAAATTATAAATGTTTCAGTATATAGTATTAACCAAAACATTGGATCTGACAGCTTGAGTTTGACCCTTAATTAAGCCACTATGTCAACAGGGTGTGTCCAAACCTAGGACACTAGAGGGCACCCACACCTCACTGATCACACCAGTATTCCCCAGACCAGCTCTCACCATGCTCCCTCTGCCTGGCTGTCGCCTGCAGCGCCTCATTCAAATTGAATTACACAGTGAAATAGGATTACATGATAGAGAACTATTGTTGGAGTCTGGAAGAAAAGTAGACTCAGTACATATTACACAAACACACATTTCTGTCTGGCATGTCTTATTTAACTAGGCAAGTCAGTTAAGAACAATGACAGCCTAGGAACAGTTGGTTAAATGCCTTGTTCAGGGGAAGAACGACACATTTGTACCTTGACAGTCAGGGATTTGATCTTACAACCTTTACGGTTGCTAGTCCAAAACTCTATCCACTAGGCTACGCTGCCGCCCCATTCTGATTCACGTCTTGAATAAAACTAGACTGGGAGAATATATTGGTACACATGCTATTCCCTGGTGTAGCATGATGACTTATTTTAGCATTCAGCCTCTGCTTATCTTGAGTGAGTAAAGAAACTGAGTTATGGGCCTATAACAATGTGTGGTTGTGAATGCGTGTGTATGAATGAAACAGTGCTGATTTAAAGACACTTTATTATGGCTGGTGTTCCACTAGATAGTGGGTTGGGGAGCTGATATCCCTTTATGGACGGCTTGCTGCTTCTTCCATGACCCTCTCTGATACACAGGGAGGCCTCTGAGGCAGAATACAATTAAAAAGAGGGAAGTTTATAGAGTCTAAAATAATCTGACATCTAGAGCCCTCCTGAGCCTGGGTACTCATTCTTAACCTTCATCAGCATTTAGTGGTACGTAATGAGAATAGAAAGGGGGACTATTGAATGTGTGTGTGTGTGTGTGTGTGTGTGTGTGTGTGTGTGTGTGTGTGTGTGTGTGTGTGTGTGTGTGTGTGTGTGTGTGTGTGTGTGTGTGTGTGTGTGTGTGTGTGTGTGTGTGTGTGTGTGTGTGTGTGTGTGTGTGTGTGTGTGTGTGTGTGTGTGTGTGTGTGTGTGTGTGTGTCAGATGGATAAAGGAGAGCAAATGTCAGAGACCTCCTTCTCTTTGATGTCTCAGTCATATGGCTGATTGACACACTCCACAGAGACCTTATCCTCCAGTGACCTCTCACCTCTGACCTCAGTCTTGTATGAGGGTAGAGTCTGGCCATCACACATTTATAGCTAATTAACCCCTGAACTGAGATCAATTAACCCTGTAACATCACCTTAATAGATAGCCAAACAAGCTGGATTAACAGATAAAGACAACTCCAAAGTTCACAATGGTCAAAGGGTAAAGTAACATTAGAGATCCAGAGGAAAGCAGGAAACTGAGGAAAAGATATCATCTATCAGATAGAAAAAAAGGTAGACTGATAGACAGACAGACAGACAGACAGACAGACAGACAGACAGACAGACAGACAGACAGACAGACAGACAGACAGACAGACAGACAGACAGACAGACAGACAGACAGACAGACAGACAGACAGACAGACAGACAGACAGACAGACAGACAGACAGACAGACAGACAGACAGACAGACAGACATTATGTTTCTATCTAATGAAGTGGAAGTAGAGCCGAGCAGTGAGCAGCAGCAGTAATATGCTGAAGTGGCCAGATATCCAGTAGTCCGGCCCATTAACCTGCTCCTAATGAACTGTGTTACAGGAAATGTTTTTATTAATCACACAGCACCGGGTGACACACGTGTGCTCTCCAGGCTCACTGTGTACATCAATAAGCTTCAACGAGGCTGTAGATTGACTAGACACCCTGCAGGAAACTACATCAGGGCCAAGCAAGCTGCTCACAGCGTTCATGTGTCCATCAGAATGAAAAGGGATCCATTCAGCTTTGGGACTGGTATAACAGAGTCAGAACCGGCCCTAACCAACAAGGGAAGTTCCTGTCCTTCAGATGTCATTGAGGAAAACGTTATGTATGCCCCATGTGTGTTGGCATTGGTTAACACTGAAATGTGACTGTGACATGGTCATGATCACCACCTGTTGCACATAGCAGGTGAAACACAATGGTCAGAGACAGTCTGTTAGTCTACAGAAGATCATAGAAAAGTTGATTCCAATCATTTGCATCAATATCTTAATTCCCTAAATGCATTAAATGGGTTTCCAAACAGCAGCCATCATTGTCATACATAATGACATGTTGGTTCCACTGACATAATGTGTGCAAAAGTGCAAACCATTCAATTAGTTTAGTAGAACCACAGTGGGTTTGACTATATTCTGCTTGACTGCTGATGAGCAATAGTGTGAGGGCATGAGAGAGAGATATTTGGGGGCACAGGCATGAGGGGCAGAGAGAGAGAGAGAGAGAGAGAGAGAGAGAGAGAGAGAGAGAGAGAGAGAGAGAGAGAGAGAGAGAGAGAGAGAGAGAGAGAGACAGAGAGACAGAGAGAGACAGAGAGAGAGAGAGAGAGAGAGAGAGAGAGAGAGAGAGAGAGAGAGAGACAGAGAGAGAGAGAGAGAGAGAGAGACAGAGAGAGAGAGAGAGAGAGAGAGAGAGAGAGAGAGAGAGAGAGAGACAGACAGAGAGAGAGAGAGAGACAGAGACAGAGACAGAGAGAGAGAGAGACAGAGAGACAGAGACAGAGAGAGAGAGAGAGACACAGAGAGAGAGAGAGAGAGAGAGAGAGAGACAGAGAGAGAGAGAGAGAGAGACAGAGAGACAGACAGAGAGAGAGAGAGAGAGAGAGACAGAGAGACAGAGAGAGAGAGAGAGAGAGAGAGAGAGAGAGAGAGAGAGAGAGAGAGAGAGAGAGAGAGAGAGAGAGAGAGAGAGACAGACTGAGAGACTGTTTAAACGTCAATGCCAGTGTACGATTCCTTGTCAGTCCACACACGCTGATATGAGCAACGCCAAGGATTCCATTAATCAACTCGGCTTCACCGCGGTGGATATACACTGATACAGCCGAACAGATAGCATCTACTTCATTCTCACTCACACGGTTGCAGGTTGAGCAGGAATTGCATACACTATTTTTCGTGGATGGTAATGCGGTACATTCTCATGGATTTCCAATGTTCTAGTGATTGGACTCAAACCCGGGAAAAGTAAAAGGACAGGTGTAGTTGAAGGTGCCCAGGTGTAGCAGCTGAGCCTGCGTTGGACATGGGACCCTATCTTAGCTTTGGGGAATACAGTGCGGGAGGAATAGCGTCTTCGTGAAGGAAAGCTGACTTCGGGCTGAAGCGGGAATCTGAGGCACTGCGCGCGGCAGAAAAATGCGTTCCAACCACGGCTTTATCTTGCTTCTCCTTAACGGAACAGCGTGCTTGGTAAGCAAAAGGGGCGGCGGTGCCCAGCAGTGTAAAAAAGTTACACCAGTCATATGTGTGTCTGTGTCCATAGTTCCATGTTCATTCACCCCGTCGTTAATAGGCTACCTTTTCCTTCAGACATGTGCCACTCATTTGTTTGGCGAAAAGTGAAGGGAATTAACCGTGCATATGGTGTCGCACGAGCTACTGGACCCGACAAGGTTCCCTCTCCCAGGGCAGAGACCCGCGACAGTGAGTAAGCTGTGAGCGGTTGCCATGGATAGCATGCTGCGCCACGGACAACGGTCCGGTGCATTAAGTGTGCCTCGAAACTCCATATTGGAGTTCCTCGGTTGAAGCCTATTCTATCCGTTGCTGAAATTATTTATTGATGGACAACGAAAGAGGACTGACTCTCTTTGACCGATCATTACTATATGTTATTAAATAAAAATTGAAAGATAACTTAATAACGGTACAAAGGCGAGACGAATAGGCTACCTGGCATGAGACACAGTGCAACGTGTCCCCCATACAGGTAATGGCTGGTCAATATTTTAATGTTTCATTGTGCAAGGTTGAGTAAAAAAAAAAAAAGAAGGAATTTCTAGAATTTTATATTGACCACTAGCTGTTTATTGCAGGCAACACAATTCGACGTTAGTGCACTGTAGCCGTTGCCATTTCAGGTATCACACTGTGCAACCTGGTGTATACGCAATCAAAATGATGTTGTGATTAATGATCTGTAATTACCACAGGATTTAGAGTCCTGGTAAATTTAACGATTTTAATGAGATAAACATAACTAACATCAAGATGAAACTAAGTGCCTTATTGGGCATGTTTATTGACCATGTTGCGTGCACAATTTTAGTCTAGACTTTAATTTTCTAAACAAATTTACGTGATCATGCTTTACATGTATATCTATATACAGAGCAACAATGTAATTTGGCAAATTTAGAGGCAAATTGTAGCATCAAGACCAAAATCTGAATGACGGAGGCTAAATTCAAGTGTTGTCGCAAGGTTGCTTCTTCGATGTGTTGTGTTCTGTTCTGTTGTGACACCTTTGTGTCAGAGCGGCCGACCTTGTGGCTTTGTAAAGGCACACACACTGAATAACCTTGGGCGCTTCTGACTGAACAAAGATTGTAATCTACAGGTGAAATGTAGGCTAATAATAAACTATTCAAATAGTTATTACTCACTGGGCACAGATGTCAGTTCAACGTCTAGTTATCGTTGAGTTGGCAACTAATGTAAAGTCAAGGTGAAATCAACAAAACATGCCACCATGTCATTGGATTTAGGTTATAAAGGTTGGGTGAAAAAAGACGAAATCCCCTTATGTTGATTATTTTTTTTCAAATCAAATCAGTTTTCCACATTGATTCAATGTCATCACATTAATTTATTTGATTGAAATGGCGTGGAAACAAGTTGATTAAATCAGTTTTTGCCCACTGGGTAGTTGCCTAATCCAGGATTTTAAGCACAACAAATTCGTAAAATATAGTAAGAATTTGAAATAACTTCAACTTCAGAAATGCAAAAAATGATTAAAAAAAAATATTGCGGCATGTAACCACAGAGTTTCTAAACCCAGAGGTGCAACATCGCAAGACTTCCTGCGAACACTTGTGAAACAAACCAAGCAGAGAAGGCTGGGGTTTGAGAAGTCAGTGAGAGAAGTGACATAATTTCCTTAGTTGTTAATTTTCTTGAAATCTAAAGGCACAACCTAGATTCGAGCCAACGTCTTAAGTAGTTGAACATATTTTTACTCCAACCTCGTGAAAGTGACAAACTGACACCTTTTCTTTTCAACATTATATCGAAGCACTGCCTTTGATTTGACATTGCAGTTCCTTTTAGACTCAGTGACTTGTTTCAGCCCACTAGCCAACATCACCATGACATTGCCTAGAAGTGTGATTAGGGATTTCTATTGGAGAAGCAGTTTCTGCCAACATACTGTGCTGTCTTTGACGTAACATAAGAAATGGATGACTTGGTACACAATTTGATGAGGTAGTACACAAAAAACGGGGACAACTTTTGGCTCTTGAGCCAAAACTACTGGCTGAAATGATACAAAAGTTTGAGAGTGCATCTTAAAGTAGGTAACCTATTTTAAATAAAGACATAGGCCACTGTTTAGTCTACGTGAAATTAAAATGAAATTATGAATCCTTCAAAATAAAAGTCATCATCAGGCCAAATGTACCACCGTCTCAAAATTATTTTTATTCATTGATTGAACATTTGTAAAGGATTTGGGTCGTAAGACATATTATTAATAGAGGATATTGGCCCTATTACTTGACAAATTGAATAAATGTTCCCCTCCATTTCCTCCCATCTAAGAGAGAGATTTTAGGAGTCGGAGAGCATGTTTACTCTTCAAGGTGTCTGTTCACACATGCTTGCCACATACTCTCAAATGTAGCAGAATTGCACTAATGATGTAATTAATTGGAGTGCAGTTTCTATCAATATTCTACCATGTTGCCTATATAAAAACCGTGGCGCATCACATCTCTCAGCAGGGAATCTTGAGTAATTCATTAGCAGCATGACATTGATAAATTATAGAGCAATTAATAAATTATCCAACGTATTACACAATAGAGCTCGGATTAATAATGATAGACCATGCATTTATATTTAAATTCAGCTGATTTCCCTATTGTACCGCCCCACTCAATATCAGTGTGTAGCCTTTGTCTCTAGGGTGTATAAACCCACTCTGTCTGGATGGAAATAAGGTTATTAATACTCTATCAACACGAAGAAAGCAACAATGATGTGATGGATTTAGCATCTCAAATGTTAATTACTATGCCAAGCATTGGTTGATATGAATAATATAAACAGTCTTCGTCAGAGTGCTTTAAAATTGACTGCCATGCTGAGAAATTATAGTACGTTTTTGGCGAAGGTTTAACAATGTTTCATTCTATGGCATGCAGCTCAGAGATGGGATTCATTTGTTTTTAATGGACTAAATGGCTCGAGCATTCAGTGTTATACAGTCAAGAGCCTATTACAACTAATGTGTTGGTTAAATGTTTATATTAGGGCTATTAACTCACCACTAGTCTCATAGCAATACCATTAGATCCTTACAGTATGACAGGCAATATCAGGGGTTATTGTGCTTTCTATAGGTTCACACGCGCACACACACACCACACACACACAGATCGAGAGAGAAAGAGAAAGACAGAGCGAGAGACAGGTAAGGGGAGTCTGGCTCCTAGCATATCCACTGTGTGCCTTGTGCCCATAATGACTGGGGTTACTAAAGGGATGAATAAGGAAGAGAGTGCAGAAAGGGAGAGTTAGCAGTCAAATACAGGGCGAGGGACAGCCTAGTGTGGATAGGACAGAAAAAGACAAGGACAGAAATGTGTAGAACAGCATACAACGAGAACAGAGAGTATGGAGAGAGACAGAATGAAATGAAAGAGTTGGGGCAGAGAAAGACGGAGGGAAGGAGAGGGATTGAAATGGATGGAGCGTAGAATAGATGGAGGAGTAACAGTAGTAGTAGTAACAGTAGTAATAATAATAATACAGTAGTAATAATAATAATAATAATACATTTTATTTGGTGGACGCCTTTCAGGACACTCAAGGACATTTTCCATTAACAGTAGGTCTACATCAAATCAAGTGTAACAATCAATGTGCAATTAAAAATCAAAGGACCAGACATAACAGGACAAATAAAATGAGGAGGGAGGGCTTGGGTAGAGGATATAAACCAAGTGTAGTAGGGTTTGGGTTTAGGGGGTCGGATTGGGAATAGGCAAAGGGAGGGGTTTGGGTTTAGGGGGTCGGATTGGGAATAGGCAAAATGGAGGGTTTAGGGTAAGGGTTGGGAATAGGCAAAGGGAAGGGTAAGGGTTTGGGTTTAGGGGTCTGGTTGGGAATAGGCAAAGGGAAGGGTTTGGGGGGGTAGGGTTGGGAATAGGCAAAGGGAAGGGTAATAGGGTTTGGGTTTAGGGGGTAGGGTTGGGAGGGTTTGGGTTTAGGGGTCTGGTTGGGAATAGGCAAAGGGAAGGGTAAGGGTTTGGGTTTAGGGGTCGGATTGGGAATAGGCAAAGGGAAGGGTTTAGGGGTAGGGTTGGGAATAGGCAAAGGGAAGGGTAAGGGTTTGGGTTTAGGGGTAGGGTTGGGAGGGTTTTTTAGGGGGTCTGGTTGGGAATAGGCAAAGGGAAGGGTTTAGGGTAAGGGTTGGGAATAGGCAAAGGGAAGGGTTTAGGGGGTAGGGTTGGGAATAGGCAAAGGGAAGGGTAAGGGTTTGGGTTTAGGGGGTAGGGTTGGGAATAGGCAAAGGGAGGGGTTTGGGTTTAGGGGGTAGGTTTGGGAATAGGCAAAGGGAGGGGTTTGGGTTTAGGGGGTCTGGTTGGGAATAGGCAAAGGGAAGGGTAAGGGTTTGGGTTTAGGGGGTAGGTTTGGGAATAGGCAAAGGGAGGGGTTTGGGTTTGGGTTTAGGGTAAGGGTTGGGAATAAGCAAAGGGAAGGGTAAGGGTTTGGGTTTAGGGGGTAGGTTTGGGAATAGGCAAAGGGGGGGGGGTTGGGTTTGGGTTTAGGGGGTAGGGGGTAAGGGTTTGGGAATAGGCAAAGGGAAGGGTTTGGATTTAGGGGGCCTGGTTGGGAATAGGCAAAGGGAACGGTTTAGGGTAAGGGTTTAGGGGGTAGGGTTTGGAATAGGCAAAGGGACGGGTTTGGATTTAGGGGCTAGGGTTGGGAATAGGCAAAGGGACGGGTTTAGCGTAAGGGTTTGGGTTTGGGGGGGGGCATGGATACTGAGAAGGTGTGTAGGACAGAGTGAATCATAGGCTACAGGTTATAGGCTTCCTATGAAGAGGTGTGTTTTGAGGAGGTTTTTGAATAAGATGACTGTGGCTTCATGTTGTATGTGTGGGCGTAGTGAATTCCAGAGCCTGGGTGCCGAGCAGATGAAGGCCCGGGCACCCATGGTGGAGAGGCAGAATGAGGGGGTGAAAAGGAGACCAGCAGTGGAGGAGCGGATGGAGCGAGAGGGGGCATAGACTAGGAAAAGGTCAGAGAGGTCGGTGGATGCCAGGTTGTGGAGGGATTTGTAGGTGAAGATGAGTGTCTTAAAGTCAGTACAGGATTGCACAGGGAGACAGTGTAGATTGATGAGGATTGGTGTGATGTGTTCAGTCGATCTGGTGTGATTCTGGACCAACTGGAATCTGTTGGTGATTTTGGTGAGGATACCAGGGAGGAGAGGGCTGCAGTAGTGCAGTCGGGAGGTGATGAAGGCATGGATGAGGGTTTCGGTGCAGTAGTATGCAAGTGATAAGAAGTGAATTGTACTGGTAAAACTAAGACAATACTGTATATTACACATTCACAATCTCGCTTTCTCACTCACGCATGCACACACCCACACACACACACACACACACACACACACACCACACACATACACCACAGGGACGCGTGAGGGGTTATTTGCAATGGAGCACTGGTCTGAAATGTGCATTGTAACCTTCAAACAGCAGGGATCACCAGGGATGAAGGAGCTCTGCTCTCACACACACGCATTCAGTGAACTCACACTCTACCCAGTTTTGGAGAGGCAGGCACGTATTGAACAAGGTCTTCTATAGGCTAGAAGCCTCAGGTACTCAGAGACCTTGAGAGGTTGCATATGTTCTCCACACTCCACAGATTGTCACACACTATACATACAGTAGTCAGAGATCAGGATTTCCAATGTATTAACTATAGTTTTACAATTCTAAGTTTAAGGGGAAATGGAATGGGAACAACAGAGAGTAGCCATAGGCCAACAGAGCTGTGTGGAATATTCGCCCAGTAAGAGATCTGAGGTGCTGTCCAAGGATCTGGAGTGGCTCTGGACTTTCGTGGGTTTTAGCATTAGTTGCGCTCCCTTTCCATGGTGTTGAAAACGTCTTCTATGTTCCCGTGTTAGTTGCGATTCCTGTCCATGGTGCTGAAACATCAGTGTGACGTCTTAAGTATTACCTGGGGCTTCTCTCAATGAAGTTACGCTGCAGACAGCACTGTGATCTATACAGCTCTATGTTTTCTGGTTACAGGCCGGGCATCTGCAGCTACACGACTGATCTATGTTTATACAGCTGTGTGTTGTATGAGCTTTATGTATATGTTGAGCATCAGGGTCTGTTCTCACTGATCTGTTTTCACTCCAGCCTTTCTACCCCTGTCCACTATGAAGTCTATAGGATCATTACATATCTGACATCTAGTTGCCAGTGCAATTTTAGGTGTTCGTATTTTCATCTCTTCATATTGAAGAAAGATATTAAACAGAGCATCTTTCCACAGCGTGTTGTGTTATTTGAGGTTAAGAGATTGGCTGAAGGTCATTTTAACCACATGCACCTCTTTTCCCCTCTTTTGTCTTGTCAGAAAGTCTTTGAGTCATCTTTCTTAGATACTCAGCCCTCCCTTCACAGTCAGTGACCTTGTCCACCCAGATTCATTCCTCACTAAGCAGGACAACACCAGCCATGCTCCCCCTGTACAACAACAATACATCCAAAGCATTCCAAACTGAGACAGAGAGACACATACTGCACATGGCCACAGAAATATTGTATAATACAGCAATGCTGTATCAACACAAACACATTAGATGACACATTATAGTCCTGCCTCTGTCTTGCTGTCTCCAGGTTCAATCACAGCTTCAAACAGTATTTTTTTATTTTATTTTTATTTTACCAGGCAAGTCAGTTAAGAACAAATTCTTATTTTCAATGACGGCTTAGGAACAGTGGGTTAACTGCCTGTTCAGGGGCAGAATCATAGATTTGTACCTTGTCAGCTCGGGGATTTGAACTTGCAACCTTCTGGTTACTAGTCCAACGTTCTAACCACTAGGCTACCCTGCCGCCCCAGAAGTATCAATCAGTCACAAACAGTACAGTTATACTATGGCCTCACAAACACAGATAAGCTATAGCCATATCTCTGTCTCTCATTTTCTGTATTGATTGTTTTGTTTAACCTTTGTCTATCCAGGTTTCATTGAGATCAAAACTCTTTTACAAGATGGACCAGGTCCAAGACAAGAGCAGGCAGGGTCACGGTGTAACAAGAGGTTACAGACATTAAAACACCTCCCTGTGGACAATAGATTCTTATTGTACTTCAATAATTCCTCCAACAAACAAGAGCTAGACAGACACACTACAGTGAATGAGAGGAGCTTTAGAGAAGAGGCTGAGAAAAGGTGTTATTATGGACAGGCTGTCACTTCCTGCTGGGGTTATAAAACAGCTTGAGTTATGCGCAGGCATGGCATGGACTACCTTAGAGGTGCACCATTCTCCTGCCCACCCAGCGAGTACCCCAGTGCTGGCCCTCAGGCCACCCTCAGCCCCCCAGGCCCTCAGCATCCCCTGCTGCCTGACTGACTGACATACAGCAGTAGAGAGAGGCATGATGGGTAGAGGGAGATTGTGCTCTGTGACACATCACCAAACAGGCACAAAGCTGCCTGTCCACAGACAGAAAACACTTTTCTGAACAAACGCAATTGTCAAATCAAATTATACAGATGTAGATCTTGCCGTGAAATTCTTACTTAACCAACAATGCAGTTTGAAGAAAATAAGAGCTAAGAAACATTTACCAAATAAACAAAAGTAAAAAAAGGAACACAACAAAATAACAAAGGCTATTTACGGGGTACCGGTACCAAGTCAATGTGCGGGGGTACAGGTTAGTCGAGGTAGTTGAAGTAATATGTACATGCAGGTAGGGCTAACGTAACTATGCATAGATAATAAGCAGCGAGTAACAGCAATATACAAAAGGGAGGAGGGTGAAGGTCAATGCAAATAGTCTGGGTAGACATTTGATTCATTGTTCAACAGTCTTATGGTTTGGGGGTAGAAGCGGTTAAAGAGCCTTTTGGACCAAGACTTGGCGTTCTGGTACCGCTTGCAGTGCTGTAGCAGAGAGAACAGTCTATGACTAGGGTGACTGGAGTCTTTGACCATTTTTTGGTCCTTCCTCTGACACTGCCTAGTATATAGGTCGTGGATGGCAGGAAGCTTGGCCCCTGTGATGTACTGGGCCATACTCACTACCCTCTGTAGCGCCTTGCGGTCAGATGCCGAGCAGTTACCATACCAGGCCGGTCAGGATGCTCTCGATTGTGCAGCTGTAGAACTTGTTGAGGATCTGGGACCCATGCCAAATCTTTTCAGTCTGCTGAAGGGGAATAGGCATTTCCGTGCCCTATTCACTGTGTTTGTAAAATAATTGTTTGTTGGTGATGAACTTGAAGCTCTCGATCCGCTCTACTACAGCCCCATTGATGTAAATGGGGGAGTGTTCGGCCCTCCTTTTCCTGTAGTCCACAATCAGCTTCTTTATCTTGCTCATGTTAAGGGAGAGGTTATTGTCCTGGCACAACACAGCCAGGTCTCTGCCCTCCTCCCTATATGCTGTCTCATCGTTGTCGGTGATCAGGCCTACCACAGCTGTGTTGTTAGCTAACTTAATGATGGTGTCGTGCTTGGCCACGCAGTCATGGGTGAACAGGGAGTACAGGAGGGGACTAAGAATGCACCCTTAAGGTGGCCACGTGTTGAGGATCAGCGTAGCACATGTGTTGTTGCCTATCCTTACCACCTGGGGGTGGCCCATCAGGAGGTCCAGGATCTAGTTGTGGAGGGAGGTGTTTAGTCCCAGCGTCCTTAAATTAGTGATGAGCTTTGTGGGTGCTATGGTGTTGAATGCTGAGCTGTAGTCAATTAACAGCATTCTCACATAGGTGTTCCTTTTGTCCAGGTAGAAAAGGGCAGTGTGGAGTGCAATTGAGATTGTGCCATCTGTGGATCTGTTGGGGCGGTATGCAAATTGTAGTGGGTCTAGGGTATCCGGGATGATGGTGTTGATGTGAGTTATGACCAGCCGTTCAAGCACTTCTTGGCTACAGACGTGAGTGCTATGGGGCGGTAGTCATTTAGGCAGGTTACCTTAGTGTTCTTGGGCACAGGGACTATAGTGGTCTGTTTGAAACACATAGGTATTACAGACTCACTGCTGACCTCACCAGTCTGTGACGGGGGCTCCTGGTGACATCATCAGGGGGTGATGGGGATTCTGCTGACCTCACCAGTCTGTGATGGGTGCTCCTGGTGACATCATCAGGGGGTGATGGGGATTCTGCTGACCTCACCAGTCTGTGATGGGTGCTCCTGGTGACATCATCAGGGGGTGATGGGGCTTCTGCTGACCTCACCAGTCTGTGACTGGGGCTCCTGGTGACATCATCAGGGGGTGATGGGGCTTCTGCTGACCTCACCAGTCTGTGACGGGGGCTCCTGGTGACATCATCAGGGGGTGATGGGGATTCTGCTGACCTCACCAGTCTGTGACTGGGGCTCCTGGTGACATCATCAGGGGGTGATGGGGCTTCTGCTGACCTCACCAGTCTGTGACGGGGGCTCCTGGTGACATCATCAGGGGGTGATGGGGATTCTGCTGACCTCACCAGTCTGTGATGGGGGCTCCTGGTGACATCATCAGGGGGTGATGGGGATTCTGCTGACCTCACCAGTCTGTGACGGGGGCTCCTGGTGACATCATCAGGGGGTGATGGGGATTCTGCTGACCTCACCAGTCTGTGATGGGGGCTCCTGGTGACATCATCAGGGGGTGATGAGGATTCTGCTGACCTCACCAGTCTGTGACGGGCACTCCTGGTGACATCATCAGGGGGTGATGGGGATTCTGCTGACCTCACCAGGCTGTGACGGGCACTCCTGGTGACATCATCAGGGGGTGATGAGGATTCTGCTGACCTCACCAGGCTGTGACGGGCACTCCTGGTGACATCATCAGGGGGTGATGGGGATTCTGCTGACCTCACCAGGCTGTGACGGGCACTCCTGGTGACATCATCAGGGGGTGATGGGGATTCTGCTGACCTCACCAGGCTGTGACGGGCACTCCTGGTGACATCATCAGGGGGTGATGGGGATTCTGCTGACCTCACCAGGCTGTGACGGGAACTCCTGGTGACATCATCAGGGGGTGATGGGGATTCTGCTGACCTCACCAGTCTGTGATGGGGGCTCCTGGTGACATCATCAGGGGGTGATGGGGATTCTGCTGACCTCACCAGGCTGTGACGGGCACTCCTGGTGACATCATCAGGGGGTGATGGGGATTCTGCTGACCTCACCAGTCTGTGATGGGGGCTCCTGGTGACATCATCAGGGGGTGATGGGGATTCTGCTGACCTCACCAGTCTGTGATGGG
This sequence comes from Oncorhynchus keta, assembly GCF_023373465.1. NCBI lineage: Eukaryota > Metazoa > Chordata > Actinopteri > Salmoniformes > Salmonidae > Oncorhynchus > Oncorhynchus keta. The sequence continues at coordinate 34,127,407 of NC_068452.1, read as the reverse complement.
GGCTCCTGGTGACATCATCAGGGGGTGATGGGGATTCTGCTGACCTCACCAGTCTGTGATGGGTGCTCCTGGTGACATCATCAGGGGGTGATGGGGATTCTGCTGACCTCACCAGTCTGTGACGGACTGTTTGGTTACAGTAGGGAGGGAGAAAATACATACACGTATCTACCCACTCCAACAACCAGCTGACTTAGGGACCTCCAGGGTATAGTCCCGAGATGTTGAAGTGATCTGAAGGACTAGAGTACTATATGTCTCCAAGGGTAGTGCTCTGCTCTGGATGGGTTTTCTGTTTACTGTTCTAGAACAGACTGAGATTGTACTGTAGCAGGAGATGAATGATGTCGGTTGGAGCCGTGACAATGTCGGTGGAGATGTCCACACACTGTTGATGTTTGAACTATAACCAGACAGAAAAGACAGTTAATTCTAACTATGTACACTGATATGACCTCAAATGAAAGTTAAGCCCAGTATTCCACAGTGCATCACCACAGAGAGAGAGTGTGTTAGAGAGAGTTAGAGGGAGGGAGAGATAGAGAGAGGGAGAGAGAGTCCAGTCCCCACTCAGGTCCTCTCAGACAGGTGGGCATATACAGTAGTAGAACTCTGCTTTAATCAGTTCTATCCCATCAACCCCTGCTCTCGCTCTCCTCCTGCTCTATTCTGCTCCAGCACCGCACTCCACTCAGCCGCCTTGTCGATATCTTATAATGTTCAAATTTGATAGCCAATTCAGAGCAAGGTCTCTCCCTCAGCATACTAAATGAAGCTGCGGGTCCAGTGGGATGGTAGAACTGAACTTGTCCAAAATGAGTAAGGAGCTCAAAACAGAGAGAAAGTGGCTGAATGTAGTGAGTTCATCCACCCAGCGCAGAGCTGAATGTAGTGAGTTCATCCACCCAGCATAGAGCTGAATGTAGTGAGTTCATCCACCCAGCATAGAGCTGAATGTAGTGAGTTCATCCACCCAGCATAGAGCTGAATGTAGTGAGTTCATCCACCCAGCGCAGAGCTGAATGTAGTGAGTTCATCCACCCAGCATAGAGCTGAATGTAGTGAGTTCATCCACCCAGCATAGAGCTGAATGTAGTGAGTTCATCCACCCAGCATAGAGCTGAATGTAGTGAGTTCATCCACCCAGCGCAGAGCTAAATGTAGTGAGTTCATCCACCCAGCATAGAGCTGAATGTAGTGAGTTCATCCACCCAGCATAGAGCTGAATGTAGTGAGTTCATCCACCCAGCATAGAGCTGAATGTAGTGAGTTCATCCACCCAGCATAGAGCTGAATGTAGTGAGTTCATCCACCCAGCGCAGAGCTGAATGTAGTGAGTTCATCCACCCAGCATAGAGCTGAATGTAGTGAGTTCATCCACCCAGCGCAGAGCTAAATGTAGTGAGTTCATCCACTCAGCATAGAGCTGAATGTAGTGAGTTCATCCACCCAGCATAGAGCTGAATGTAGTGAGTTCATCCACCCAGCATAGAGCTGAATGTAGTGAGTTCATCCACCCAGCATAGAGCTGAATTTAGTGAGTTCATCCACCCAGCATAGAGCTGAATGTAGTGAGTTCATCCACCCAGCGCAGACCTGAATTTAGTGAGTTCATCCACCCAGCGCTGAGCTGAATTTAGTGAGTTCATCCACCCAGCGCAGAGCTGAATGTAGTGAGTTCATCCACCCAGCGCAGAGCTGAATTTAGTGAGTTCATCCACCCAGCATAGAGCTGAATGTAGTGAGTTCATCCACCCAGCGCAGAGCTGAATGTAGTGAGTTCATCCACCCAGCGCAGAGCTGAATTTAGTGAGTTCATCCACCCAGCGCAGAGCTGAATGTAGTGAGTTCATCCACCCAGCATAGAGCTGAATGTAGTGAGTTCATCCACCCAGCATAGAGCTGAATGTAGTGAGTTCATCCACCCAGCATAGAGCTGAATGTAGTGAGTTCATCCACCCAGCGCAGAGCTAAATGTAGTGAGTTCATCCACCCAGCATAGAGCTGAATGTAGTGAGTTCATCCACCCAGCGCAGAGCTGAATGTAGTGAGTTCATCCACCCAGCATAGAGCTGAATGTAGTGAGTTCATCCACCCAGCGCAGAGCTGAATGTAGTGAGTTCATCCACCCAGCGCAGAGCTGAATGTAGTGAGTTCATCCACCCAGCATAGAGCTGAATGTAGTGAGTTCATCCACCCAGCATAGAGCTGAATGTAGTGAGTTCATCCACCCAGCGCAGAGCTAAGCTCCGGTGATCCCTTTGAAGCTGACGTAAATTATTAATTAAGAGTCAAACGCCTTGTTTCTTGTGAAATTACCTTTCCCTCCCCCGGCCCTCCCGTCCACGCTAGCCAGTGGAATAATTAGTTATAAGGGCACAGCCGCTCTCCGATTTTAATCATGTAACAGAAGGAGAATATTCCTACAGTGAACGCATTAGGTCTGGAGTTTGGTGGGAGGGAAACCCCCCCACAAAGCGTCAGTGAACACTCTGGAAATATGAGCAGGCGCTTGAGCCTGTAATTAAAAATGTATGTCATATTAGAGATGAAGATTTCAACTCAACAGCCAGAGGAAAATTGAGAGCTTATTGAAGCCAACTGCTGCCCAGGAGAAGGATGTGCTGCAATAACACATGCTGTGTGTCTCTATATGATCGAATACCATATACACCGTCTCGATACGTGTGGATATTGATGAGAAGACACATCTGAATAGGTAAAACTCTCTATTTTCAGTATCAGTATTTCTCTAGTTGACACAATGGCCTCTCATCACCACCTGAGCACTGTGACAGAACAGAGATTTGAGCTAACTTTCTCCATAATCTCTGTTCTGGCTTTTAGCAACTGTGTGCCGTGACGCCAGGGGAACGGGAGGGTAAAATGGTGTACCTGTCACTTTAATAGTCTGAACATTTCCTGTGGAGCTGGTGGGCTCTTGTTGATCATTTCCTCCCTCTCATCCTCTCCCGTTCCTCTACCCCCTGCCGCGAGAGAGGCCCCAGGCCTGTACTCACTAACGCTTAATGCGTCACAATTACCACAGTGATGGAGCCTGCAGACCCCCCACATTCCCTCCAACCATTTCACTGACTCACACATGACAGACAGACGACAAAATCACCCCCCGCCAACAACCGTAGACTCTGACCTGATTGCACCTTCGCCCTCATTTCAGCTTTGTGTAGCTCAGATCGGCTGATAAGCACTCTTTATGAAGCTTCATAAGTACTTTGAAACCTAACACCAACACTGCTCCTCGGATTACAACTCGGCCTAATACAGCTGCTGTTAAACAGGTCTATTCATCTTCTTCAAACTGCTGTGCCATGCTATGTCAGTCTTATACAGCACTATTCAGCCTCATAGCATGTGTTTCCATCTTTCACTTCAGACATCCGTCAACAGAAGCAGGCCAGTGTATAACCTTCAGCATGGTGACTCACTCTACACAAGCGTTCCTTCAAGCCGTTAACCATCTGCTCTAAAGCGAGGGGGATCTCATCCTCATTGTTTTACTACCCCAGTAATCATCCATGAAGCCTGTTCTAACGTGTCTCCCACACTGACGCTGTGCACTTCAATCGGTTGTTCTACAGCAGCACTCCCTCTTCCCTAACCTCTAACACACACGTCCTGACTCACCCCGAATGCTCGGTTTACATATTCAGCTCCTTAAACGAACACATCTCATGCAAGTTATGGCTCAGTGAGATTGTATTATAGGGGGGACAATGTGTTTGTTGTTCAGCTCTTCTCCTTGCCGGCACTGCCTGTCTGAGTCACTGAATCACTGTGTGTCTGGGAAATGAGCTCAGTGTAAACACAAGAGTGTCATAAAGATTCATATAGTGGCACATTCCACACAACCCTGGAGGGCACTGTGATGGCCACCACTGAGACTCTGCAGTGCCACCTAGGGAGACTGGCAGACAGGCAGCGTGCTGCTCTTTGCCCACCAGACACCGTCCCATGAAGGAAGAGGAGTCAAACCCAAAGTGGCACATCATTCAGGGACAAGGGGAAACCGTGTATTTGCAATCACAGTCATAGCGCCTGGCACGCACTTTCAGGCAAGAGAAGACTTCTGAATAGATTCAAATCAATATGTCTTCTGCTCCATGTATTTATTCATTATTAAAGAAGCCAATGAGGGATTCTCAGGGACGCTATCAGAAATGCCAAATAATATCACATTTTAGCCAACAGGGTTCCTTGTCAGGCTGATGTGTTTGTGTCTGAATGAGGGTCAGCTCTCTGTGGGAAACATGGGAGACAGTGTTCACTGTGGCCCAGCCCAGGTAAACAGACCAGGGGTGTGTAGTGTTGACTGTGGCCCAGCCCAGGTAAACAGACCAGGGGTGTGTAGTGTTGACTGTGGCCCAGCCCAGGTAAACAGACCAGGGGTGTGTAGTGTTGACTGTGGCCCAGCCCAGGTAAACAGACCAGGGGTGTGTAGTGTTGACTGCCCAGCCCAGGTAAACAGACCAGGGGTGTGTAGTGTTGACTGTGGCCCAGCCCAGGTACCCAGACCAGGGGTGTGTAGTGTTGACTGCCCAGCCCAGGTACCCAGACCAGGGGTGTGTAGTGTTGACTGTGGCCCAGCCCAGGTAACTCAAACAGCCGTAGAGGGACCAGACAGAAAGGCTGAGGTCTGGGGACTCCTCATCTCCTCCAGAGTCCATAGCTAGACCATAACACAACAACATCAATAGGGAATCCTCTACAGACTGCTGCAATGCAATGCAAGTTGTTACGAAAGGAAATACATGTTTTAGAGCGACAGAAAATCAATATTACAAGACTGTCTGAAATGCAAGAGAACAAATCTGAGTGAGCCTGTAGAAATCTGGATAAAATGGAGTAAGAATGAGTAAAACTTAATAATCCTGACTAAGCCGGTATAAGGAAGCCCTGACACTCTAAACAGTGGATGGATCAGAGCACAGACAGAGCAGCATGCATTATGAATCACTGTATAACAGTGGGATCACTGACAAAAACCCTGCTCTATCTGGCAGAGAGAGAGAGAGAGAGAGAGAGAGAGAGAGAGAGAGAGAGAGAGAGAGAGAGAGAGAGAGAGAGAGAGAGATAGAGAGAAAGAAAGAGAGAGAGAGCATGCACACAAATACCCACACCCACACACACACTTATGCCTCGCTAATAGGGTACTGTCCACACACATTCCGGCAACCATCCATTGCATAATGACACTAACACAAACAGAGGAATGGCGACACAAACAGACTCCTCTCCACGGTTAGATCAAAAGGACAGAAGAGCACTCCGGGCTCCCACAGTCGACAGTGCCTACCTGTTAATAGATCATTACCATCTAATAATTACTCATTACAGCCTGCTCTCACACACACTCCACAAAGCCACGGCTGAGCCGAGCACGACTGTCTTATCTCTCTCTCTCCTTTCTCCTCACTCACTGTTAACATCTGACAGTTTTGTGTGTGTGCCAATACAGATTTTTTAATTAAAACATAAAAAACCTTAATTGCACATCAAGGTTTATTCGCCTGCCCCTCCTCCAACCCCACACAGAAGGCACCGAAGCAATAATTGTTTCTCCACTCAGGCCTGCACTATGGGGCTTAAATCTGTACCTTCATCCCCCCGGGCCTCTCAAGTAGATGAAGGTATAGGAGTCGATTTCTATTTCATCTGCTGCTTGGGGAGCAATATAGCTTGTCTGAAAACCAGACGTTAAGGTATATCTGTTCTCAACTTGAATAGACACCAGAATGAGAACAGGACAGCAGCAACATATACCAGAACAGCAGCAACATATACACCTGCATACTCAAACATTCATTTATAAGAGTACAACATTGATAGAATGTCACAGTTGATATCTATAGCACCAGGAGCTAAATTAAGTATCGATTACATCTTTCATTCCTTTTCTGTCCTTGTTTCTTTACTCCCTTGATAATAACTCCCCTTTCCCCTTTTTTCATCTCTTTTCTCTCTCTCTCTTTCTCACTTTCCCTTTCACCCTTTCTCTCTCTCACACACCCTCTCCCCTCTCTCTCTCTCTCTCTCACTTTCCTTTCACCCTTTTGCTCTCTCACACCCTCTCCCCCTCTCTCTCTCTCTTTCTCACTTTCCCTTCACCCTTTTCTCTCTCACACACCCTATCCCCCTCTCTCTTTCTCACTTTCCTTTCACCCTTTTTCTCTCTCTCACACCCTCTCCCCTCCCTCTCTCTCTTTCTCACTTTCTCTTTCACCCTTTTTCTCTCTCACACACCCTTTCCCCCTCTCTCTCTCTCTTTCTCACTTTCCTTTCACCCCTTTTCTCTCTCACACCCTCTCTCCCTCCCACTCTCTTGCTCTCTCAAACACACCCTCTCCCCCTCCCTCTCTCTCTTTCTCACTTTCCTTTCACCCTTTTTCACTCTCACACACCCTCTCCCCCTCCCTCTCTATCTTTCTCACTTTCCTTTCACCCTTTTTCTCTCTCACACACCCTCTCCCTCTCCCTCTCTCTCTTGCTCTCTCAAACACACCCTCTCCCTCTCTCTCACTCTCTTGCTCTCTCAAACACACACTCTCCCCCTCTCTCTCTTTCTCACTTTCCCTAACACCATTTTCTCTCTCACACACCTTCTCCCCCTCTCTCTCTCTCTTTCTCACTTTCCTTTCACCCTTTTTCTCTCTCACACACCCTCTCCCCCTCCCTCTCTCTCACTCTCTTGCTCTCTCACACACCCTCTCCCCTCCCTCTCTCTCACTCTCTTGCTCTCTCACACACCCTCTCCCCCTCCCTCTCTCTCACTCTCTTGCTCTCTCAAACACACACTCTCCCCCTCCCTTTCTCTCACTCTCTTGCTCTCTCAAACACATACTCTCCCCCTCTCTAACATTAAACCTCTTTTTCTCATTCTCTCTCTCCCTATCCCTCTTTATCTCCAGCTGGCCCTGGGTCAAGAAGATGACTCTCCAAGCCCCAAGAGCTCCTCAGCAGACGGGTCGTCCTCTAAGACGGTGGGTCTCCTGGGGAGTCAGACTCCCCTTTCCCCCCTGAGTCGCTGGATGCTCCAGAGTAAAAGTCGGGCAGCCAATGCCACCTCCCTGGAGCTGCCCTACCGCTCACCCATACCCTTCTCCAAGCAGGAGTTCTGGGAGATGCTGGGTAGTGACCTGATGAAGCCAGACACCTCCACTTCCTCCCGCGTCAAACGCCGGCCCATCGTCAAGACGGGCAAGTTCAAGAAGATGTTTGGCTGGGGAGACTTTTACTCTAATATCAAGACGGTGCGCCTCAACCTGCTGATTACCGGCAAGATCGTGGACCATGGCAACGGAACGTTCAGCGTCTACTTCCGCCACAACTCCACGGGCCAGGGCAACATCTCAGTCAGCCTGGTGCCGCCGGTCAAGGCGGTGGAGTTTGACCTGGAGCGCCAGAGCGTGGTCTACCCCAAGGACTCTAAGATCTTCAACTGCCGCGTGGACTATGAGAAGGTGGACCGCAGCAAGCGCACGTCGCTGTGCAACTACGACCCGTCCAAGACCTGCTTCCAGGAGCAGACACAGAGCCATGTCTCCTGGATCTGTTCCAAGCCCTTCAAGGTCATCTGTATCTACATCTCCTTCTACAGTACAGACTACCGCCTGGTCCAGAAGGTCTGCCCGGACTACAACTACCACAACGAGATGCCCTACCTGCCCTCGGGCTAGAGGGGGACACACAGGAGGGGGAGAGGAGGGACGAGGGGGGGAGTGACTCTGTAGGGTGAGGGGCCACCAGATTGAGCTGAATTCAACTTTTTATGTAATTTGCTGCAACTCCTCACCAGACAACCCCTCGCTGTAGCCAGACTACTGTACCCTGTAAAAACGTATATATGCAAAAATTACAGTATGCACATTGAGGCATTGATATTTAGAGTGCTGTCACGAAGCATTCATCGACAGAAAGAAACAGTAGTAACTAGCACGCCCAACATCATCACACACGTTTACCTCAACTCAAACCTCTAATTTCGCTACCTACTTTGCTAAATACAGAAAACACCTACAAACGTCTATGAATGTTTTCGTGAACTACTGCACACTGTCATTCAGGCGAGGTAGCACTCTACTTTCAAAAGGGCATCTTCCATTTGTTTCTGTATGGACCCTTGTCCCAATCTTTCCCAATGCTCCCATATCCCACCCCTCTCTCTCCCCACCCCTATGTCATCCCTATAGGCTATCCCACCCCTCTCTCTCCCCACCCCTATGTCATCCCGATAGGCTATCCCACCCCTCTCTCTCCCCACCCCTATGTCATCCCGATAGGCTATCCCACCCCTCTCTCTCCCCACCCCTATGTCATCCCGATAGGGGTGGGATAGCCTATGTCATCCCGATAGGCTATCCCATCCCTCTCTCTCCCCACCCCTATGTCATCCCGATAGGCTATCCCACCCCTATGTCATCCCGATAGGCTATCCCACCCCAATGTCATCCCGATAGGCTATCCCACCCCTATGTCATCCCGATAGGCTATCCCAACCCTATGTCATCCCGATAGGCTATCCCACCCCTATGTCATCCCGATAGGCTGTCCCACCCCTATGTCATCCCGATAGGCTATCCCACCCCTCTCTCTCCCCACCCCTATGTCATCCCGATAGGCTATCCCACCCCTCTTTCTCCCCACCCCTGTGTCATCCCGATAGGCTATCCCACCCCTATGTCATCCCGATAGGCTATCCCACCCCAATGTCATCCCGATAGGCTATCCCACCCCTATGTCATCCCGATAGGCTATCCCACCCCTATGTCATCCCGATAGGCTATCCCACCCCTATGTCATCCCGATAGGCTATCCCACCCCTATGTCATCCCGATAGGCTATCCCACCCCTATGTCATCCCGATAGGCTATCCCACCCCTATGTCATCCCGATGGGCTATCCCACCCCTATGTCATCCCGATAGGCCATCCCACCCCTATGTCATCCCGATAGGCTATCCCACCCCTATGTCATCCCGATAGGCTATCCCACCCCTCTCTCCCCACCCCTATGTCATCCCGATAGGCTATCCCACCCCTATGTCATCCCGATAGGCTATCCCACCCCTATGTCATCCCAATAGGCTATCCCACCCCTATGTCATCCCGATAGGCTATCCCACCCCTATGTCATCCCGATAGGCAATCCCACCCCTATGTCATCCCGATAGGCTATCCCATCCCTCTCTCTCCCCACCCCTATGTCATCCCGATAGGCTATGCCACCCCTATGTCATCCCGATAGGCTATCCCACCCCTCTCTCCCCACCCCTATGTCATCCCGATAGGCTATCCCACCCCTATGTCATGCCGATAGGCTATCCCACCCCTATGTCATCCCGATAGGCTATCCCACCCCTCTCTCCCCACCCCTATGTCATCCCGATAGGCTATCCCACCCCTATGTCATCCCGATAGGCTATCCCACCCCTATGTCATCCCGATAGGCTATCCCACCCCTATGTCATCCCGATAGGCTATCCCACCCCTATGTCATCCCGATAGGCTATCCCATCCCTCTCTCTCCCCACCCCTATGTCATCCCGATAGGCTATCCCACCCCTATGTCATCCCGATAGGCTATCCCACCCCTCTCTCCCCACCCCTATGTCATCCCGATAGGCTATCCCACCCCTATGTCATGCCAATAGGCTATCCCACCCCTATGTCATCCCGATAGGCTATCCCACCCCTCTCCCCCACCCCTATGTCATCCCGATAGGCTATCCCACCCCTATGTCATCCCGATAGGCTATCCCACCCCTATGTCATCCCGATAGGCTATCCCACCCCTATGTCATCCCGATAGGCTATCCCACCCCTCTCTCCCCACCCCTATGTCATCCCGATAGGCTATCCCACCCCTATGTCATCCCGATAGGCTATCCCACCCCTATGTCATCCTGATAGGCTATCCCACCCCTCTCTCCCCACCCCAATGTCATCCCGATAGGCTATCCCACCCCTATGTCATCCCGATAGGCTATCCCACCCCTATGTCATCCCCCCACCCCTATGTCATCCCGATAGGCTATCCCACCCCTATGTCATCCCGATAGGCTATCCCACCCCTCTCTCCCCACCCCTATGTCATCCCGATAGGCTATCCCACCCCTATGTCATCCCGATAGGCTATCCCACCCCTCTCCCCACCCCTATGTCATCCCGATAGGCTATCCCACCCCTATGTCATCCCGATAGGCTATCCCACCCCTATGTCATCCCGATAGGCTATCCCACACACTCTCTCCCCACCCCTATGTCATCCCGATAGGCTATCCCACCCCTATGTCATCCCGATAGGCTATCCCACCCCTATGTCATCCCGATAGGCTATCCCACCCCTATGTCATCCCGATAGGCTATCCCACCCTATGTCATCCCGATGGGCTATCCCACCCCTCTCTCCCACCCCTATGTCATCCCGATAGGCTATCCCACCCCTATCCCATCCCGATAGGCTATCCCACCCCTCTCTCCCCACCCCTATTTCATCCCGATAGGCTATCCCACCCCTATGTCATCCCGATAGGCTATCCCACCCCTATGTCATCCCGATAGGCTATCCCACACACTCTCTCCCCACCCCTATGTCATCCCGATAGGCTATCCCACCCCTATGTCATCCCGATAGGCTATCCCACCCCTATGTCATCCCGATAGGCTATCCCACCCCTATGTCATCCCGATAGGCTATCCCACCCCTATGTCATCCCGATAGGCTATCCCACCCCTCTCTCCCCACCCCTATGTCATCCCGATAGGCTATCCCACCCCTATCCCATCCCGATAGGCTATCCCACCCCTCTCTCCCCACCCCTATTTCATCCCGATAGGCTATCCCACCCCTATGTCATCCCGATAGGCTATCCCACCCCTATGTCATCCCGATAGGCTATCCCACCCCTCGCTCCCCACCCCTATGTCATCCCGATAGGCTATCCCACCCCTATGTCATCCCGATTAGGCTATCCCACCCCTATGTCATCCCGATAGGCTATCCCACCCCTATGTCATCCCGATAGGCTATCCCACCCCTATGTCATCCCGATAGGCTATCCCACCCCTATGTCATCCCGATAGGCTATCCCACCCCTATGTCATCCCGATAGGCTATCCCACCCCTATGTCATCCCGATGGGCTATCCCACCCCTATGTCATCCTGATAGGCTATCCCACCCAATGTTTATGTGTTTATGTTTTATGTTTATGTTTATTCTAAAGGTATGACATTCTGTCAAACATCACCTCTCTCTTTCCCTGAATTATGTAACCTCTATGACAAAGAAAATATAGATTGAGAAAGAAAGAAAGAAAGAAAGAGGGAGAGAGAGAAAGAGAGAGAGAGAGAGAGAGAGAGAGAGAGAGAGAGAGAGAGAGAGAGAATGAAAGTGGGAGTGGGAGAGGGAGAGGGGGAGAAATGAGAGATTCAGAGAGCTCTTTTAATTAAAGTGGAGGAGAGAGAAGGAGATGTAGAGAATTCAGCTCCTTCTATTGTCCCCTCTGTATAAAAAAGATTACATTTTGTTGCAGTCAGGATTCCTGATTTCAAGCTTTGATAACTTTGGCTGTGTGTGGTTGATTTCTCTTTCCTGACAAACGCTGTGTGTTCACCAAAGTCTGATCGTTATCTGGAATACATTAAAATAAAACTAATTAAGGCTTCACCGAGAGAGGGCGAAATGTATTCCTGGAAATCACAGCGAGGGGTATAGTGGATAGTTGTGTTATGGCTCCCTGGCCTAGCAGCTTAGCCCTCAGTTAACTGCTATCTCATCAAGATGAATAGCCACTGGCTGGCTGAACTCATGTCCAATTCACAAACAACAACACTAGACAAAATACTGTATATATCTAATTGAGGGACAACTGATTATGTACTGACAATATGGGCTGTTGACTCATAGCACCTATATAGACTACGTGATGATTTCCTGACTACGTATTTTCTAATGGCAGGTGTCATACTTTGAACACTGAATGCATAAGATATGGTATTACTAATGTATTTGTCAAAAGGAAAAACCTCATTGTAACAGAAGTGATTGAACCCCATGGCCTTTGGCACTGCTGTGCTCTGATTGGTCTGGAGAGAGCTTAGTGGGGTTTCTGTAGCACTGAGGTCTGGGAGGCCAGTGTGTGACTTGGATCAGGAACCACTCACTATAAAGTCCTCCTCCTGTGGGGGGTACGGTAGCATCACGTCAGGTAGAGATGGAGCAATTTGACTGTAGGTGGAATAGAAGAGAGAGACAGAATAAAAGAGAGAAAGGCTCACTCACAAGGCTATATATAGGAAGTACTGTAAGTGAGATCTGAACATCAAAGTGTCTGTGTGTTTAATTTACTGTTAAAGAGGCAGGTAGCTGCTGTCTTTATGAGGCCATAACCACAACATCTCTGTTAGGCTGCTGCCGTTGCTGCTTCTCTCAGACTGCCTCTCTCAGGCTGCCTCTCTCTGCTGCAGTTGCTGCCTCAGACTGCCTCTCTGCTGCCTCTCTCAGACTGCCTCTCTCTGCTGCCGTTGCTGCCTCTCTCAGACTGCCTCTCTCAGACTGCCTCTCTCAGACTGCCTCTCTCAGACTGCCTCTCTCAGACTGCCTCTCTCAGGCTGCATCTCTCTGCTGCAGTTGCTGCCTCAGACTGCCTCTCTGCTGCCTCTCTCAGACTGCCTCTCTCTGCTGCCGTTACTGCCTCTCTCAGACTGCCTCTCTGACTGCCTCTCTCTGCTGCAGTTGCTGCCTCAGACTGCCTCTCTCTGCTGCCGTTGCTGCCTCTCTCAGACTGCCTCTCTCAGACTGCCTCTCTCTGCTGCCGTTGCTGCAGTTGCTGCCTCTCTTAGACTGCCTCTCTGCTGCCTCTCTGCTGCCTCTCTCTGACCGTCTGTCTCTGCTGCATCTCTTAGACTGCCTCTCTCTGACCGCCCGTCTCTCCTGCCACTCTCTGACCGCCTGTCTCTGCTGCCTCTCTCTGACCGCCTGTCTCTGGGGCCACCAGATTGAGCTGGATTCAACTTTTTATGTAATTTGCTGTAACGCCTCACCAGACAACCCCTCGCTGTAGCCAGACTACTGTACCCTGTAAAAACGTATATATGCAAAAAATACAGTATGCACATTGAGGCATTGATATTTAGAGTGCTGTCACGAAGCATTCATCGACAGGTATAGTAGTAACTAGCACGCCCAACATCATCACACACGTTTACCTCAACTCAAACCTCTAATTTCGCTACCTACTTTGCTAAATACAGAAAACACCTACAAACATCTATGAATGTTTTCCTGAACTACTGCACACTGTCATTCAGGCGAGGTAGCACTCTACTGTCAAAAGGGCATCTTCCATTTGTTTCTGTATGGACCCTTGTCCCAATCTTTCCCAATGCTCCCATATCACACCCCTCTCTCTCCCCACCCCTATGTCATCCCGATAGGCTATCCCACCCCTCTCTCTCCCCACCCCTATGTCATCCCGATAGGCTATCCCACCCCTCTCTCTCCCCACCCCTATGTCATCCCGATAGGCTATCCCACCCCTCTCTCTCCCCACCCCTATGTCATCCCGATAGGCTATCCCACCCCTCTCTCTGACCGCCTGTCTCTGCTGCCTCTCTCTGACCGTCTGTCTCTGCTGCCTCTCTTAGACTGCCTCTCTGCTGCCTCTCTGCTGCCTCTCTCTGACCGTCTGTCTCTGCTGCCTCTCTTAGACTGCCTCTCTGCTGCCTCTCTGCTGCCTCTCTCTGACGCCTCTCTGCTGCCTCTCTCTGACCGCCTGTCTCTGCTGCCTCTCTGCTGCCTCTCTCTGACCACCTGTCTCTGCTGCCTCTCTGCTGCCTCTCTCTGACCGCCTGTCTCTGCTGCCTCTCTGCTGCCTCTCTCTGACCGTCTGTCTCTGCTGCCTCTCTCTGACCGTCTGTCTCTGCTGCCTCTCTGCTGCCTCTCTCTGACCGTCTGTCTCTGCTGCCTCTCTGCTGCCTCTCTCTGACCGCCTGTCTCTGCTGCCTCTCTGCTGCCTCTCTCTGACCGCCTGTCTCTGCTGCCTCTCTGCTGCCTCTCTCTGACCGTCTGTCTCTGCTGCCTCTCTGCTGCCTCTCTCTGACCGCCTGTCTCTGCTGCCTCTCTGCTGCCTCTCTCTGACCGTCTGTCCGTGCTGTCTCTGCTGCCTCTCTGCTGACCCCTGCCTCTCTGCTGCCGTCTGTCTCTGACTGCCTCTCTCTGACCGCCTGTCTCTGCTGCCTCTCTTAGACTGCCTCTCTCTGACCGCCTGTCTCTGCTGCCTCTCTTAGACTGCCTCTCTCTGACCGCCTGTCTCTGCTGCCTCTCTGCTGCCTCTCTCTGACCGTCTGTCTCTGCTGCCTCTCTGACCGCCTGTCTCTGCTGCCTCTCTCTGACCGTCTGTCTCTGCTGCCTCTCTCTGACCGTCTGTCTCTGCTGCCTCTCTCTGACCCCCTGTCTCTGCTGCCTCTCTTAGACTGCCTCTCTCTGACCGCCTGTCTCTGCTGCCTCTCTTAGACTGCCTCTCTCTGACCGCCTGTCTCTGCTGCCTCTCTGCTGCCTCTCTCTGACCGTCTGTCTCTGCTGCCTCTCTCTGACCGCCTGTCTCTGCTGCCTCTCTGACCCCCTGTCTCTGCTGCCTCTCTTAGACTGCCTCTCTCTGACCGCCTGTCTCTGCTGCCTCTCTTAGACTGCCTCTCTCTGACCGCCTGTCTCTGCTGCCTCTCTCTGACCGCCTGTCTCTGCTGCCTCTCTCTGACCGCCTGTCTCTACTGCTACTTGAACAGGCCTGCAGGGTCCAGCAGGGAACATTAACCACTAACATCACAAAGACTAAATGATCTTTTAAGATATTACTGTTTATTCAGACACATAAACCCCAATCTACACTTCAGGCCCCTGATGCTTACTGATGATTTGTTCTTCCTCTGAGCAAATGTTTTACTTGAAAAGACAATATGCAGTGGTTTGGCTGCGGTGGTTCTCCCTTGTTGAGATGATGTTTGTAAAATAGATCTGTCTGGTTTAATCACTTGTGTCACAGTCAATCCTCATAGTCACACCTGCTGTGTTTAAATGCACACTAATAATATGGAATTAGTCGGAATTCAATGAGTCTGAATTTAAAAAGTAAACACCCGTATTGGACAAGAGTCCAGTAATCTGAATGAGCTCATTTCAAGTGAAATGAGTGTACAATACTCCTTTCCTAAACTATTTGTTTGGGATTTATTAAGTCAGTATTTGGCATGTAAACATTACATTCAGATTACTGTTGTTTGCATGACAGCTTTCTGGTGAATATTTGCAATTGTTAAGAGGCCGTTTTGGACCTCTTAGGAACAAATTAAACATGAAAGGAAGCGATTGAAGACAAAAAATGATGTAATGCTCTGCATTAGTTGTTAGTGCTTGCTACCTTTTGGGAAAATGTGCCTCATGCAACCATCAATGGAATATCATTATACAGCAGTAAGCATGCAAACAGACAGTATTCAGAACATATTGGAGTCCAAGTGCACTTTATTTGTTTGTTTATTGGGATCCCCATTAGCTTTAGCAGAAGCAGCAGCTCCTCTTCCTGGGGTCCAGAGTTCATCTGAATATCCAGATACTCCAACAGAATTGTGCATGTAAGCATAGTATCTTCCCTGTCTCACAGTAAACTGATGCAAGTAGTGCCTGGCAAGACCCTCTCCCTCTCAGAGTTGGCATGCAGGGAAGTATAGCCTCATGTCGCAGTTTGTAATGTTGGGATTTACCAACTAGTGTGTGGAAGTCTGGCATTGGCCTAAACTCATCCCACTCCTCTTCCTACTCCTCTTCCTACTCCTCTTCCTACTCCTCTTCTTACTCCTCTTCCTACTCCTCTCTGCCCATCTGGGCTCTCTTTCCCCCTACCCACAACATGCCCTCCTATCCTCTCTGTGTCTCTCCTCTCACTGTGACCTGGCCAGCTCCCCTAACATCTCTGTGTCTCTCCTCTCACTGTGACCTGGCCAGCTCCCCAATCCTCGCTGTGTCTCTCCTCTCACTGTGACCTGGCCAGCTCCCCTAACCTTTCTGTGTCTCTCCTCTCACTGTGACCTGGCCAGCTCCCCTATCCTCTCTGTGTCTCTCCTCTCACTGTGACCTGGCCAGCTCCCCTAACCTCTCTGCCCCCATGTTCCTGTGCAAGGGCTACCTCCCCTGCCCTGGCGCTGAACTCCACTGTGGGCAGGTCCTCATCCATCTCTCTTTCTCTCCCTCTATCCCCGCCCGCCAGAGTCCAGCTCGGAGCTCACCTGGCTAATATCTCGGCTTAACAGTGAAGCCAACTGAACCCTCACAGTGAGAACATACACACATGCCGGCGCAAACACACACACATCGCAGTGCTACAGAGACATGAACCCCCCCCCCCGCTTTCCAAGTATTTTACCTCAGCCTCCTTCCAATCTGTCAAATTAAAGACAAGAAGACTTCCTGGAAAGCAGGCTTAGGCCTGGAGGTGTGCCAACCTGCCTAACCTACTGACGCCCCACTCACCTCCATCCCTCCACCAGCCCTGTAGCAGAGCATCTGGATAAGACATCTGGACACACCTTTCAGAGGAGATATGGAGTAAAACGCCTTGAGGTGGAGCCCCACCCCCTCCGGACAACTACAAAACTAACAGAGATACTGCTGGACTGTTATGACTGCTGGGTCACATGTACAGACTCTCTACCTTCCTCAGTCTCTCGCTCCAATCCTCACCCCATCCTCGCAAATTAACAGCAATATATCACTGAGACTCCACCGTGCTCCTCTATGGCTGCTCAAACAGAGGGTGCTGTTGGTTGGAAGAAGAGATAATGTTGCTGTAGGATGACCAGTGTTGTTATGGTGACAGTCTTATTGTTGTCCAATGGAGTGCCAACAGAATTGTGGACAGTTGGCCTTCCATAGGCCACAGGGCAATGCTTGTCCTCTCAGCGCACAATAGAAACAGAACTGACCATCATATATATATATATATATATATATATATATACAAACTACAAGTTCTCCGACCTAAATAAAGTTGTATTTAATGTGGGTCATGCCGTGAAGTTGTCTGTTTTATCTTTTCACATTCTTTTGTTTCAATGTCATGTTGATGATATAGCGTAAGGATGATATGATGGCATTAATTGTGGTTTCCGACATTCAACAAATCAATTAAGTACTCTCAAGAACTTATCACGTCAATTGTAGAGAAACAGGCTCCAGTCTTATATCTTGTTTCGTTTGACAAATTCACTGGGAGCCAGAAAGTGTCAATGTCGATGAAATCTTTATTTTGTCTCATTTGCATATACTCATATTGTGCGCCAACGGCAAAGAAAAGATGTGACAATGTGTGCTAATGGCCCTTACAGAGACACGAAGAGAGAGAGGAAGAGGAAAGAGAAATAATAAACTAGAGAAACGGGGGTAATGTTTCAACTAGGATGATGCATTAACTCCTTTAATGAGCCTCTCCTTTCTTTCTTTCTTTCTTT
>NC_068452.1:34102386-34104886 GCF_023373465.1 Oncorhynchus keta | reverse complement strand
GAATGAGAGAGAGAGAGAAACAGAGAAACAGAGAAACAGAGAAAGGGAGAGAGAGAAACAGAGAAAGGGAGAGAGAGAAACAGAGAGAAACAGAGAAAGGGAGAGAGCGAAGGAGAGAGAGAGAGAGAGAGAGAGAGAGAGAAACAGAGAGAAACAGAGAAAAGAGAGAAAGCGAATGAGAGAGAGAGAGAGAGAAACAGAGAAAGGGAGAGAGAGAAACAGAGAAAGGGAGAGAGAGAGAGAGAGAAACAGAGAGAAAGAGAGAAAGGGAGAGAGAAACAGAGAGAAACAGAGAAAGGGAGAGAGAGAAACAGAGAGAAACAGAGAAAGGGAGAGAGAGAGAAACAGAGAAAGGGAGAGAGAGAGAGAAACAGAGAAAGGGAGAGAGAGAGAGAGAAAACAGATAGAAGGGAGAGAGCAGAGAGAGAGAGAGAAACAGATAGAAACAGAGAAAGGAGAGAGAAAACAGAGAGAAACAGAGAAAAGAGAGAAAGAGAGAGAAAGAGAGAAACAGAGAAAGGAGAGAGAGAGAAACAGAGAAAGGAGAGAGAGAGAGAGAGAGAAACAGATAGAAGGGGGAGAGCGAGAGAGAGAGAGAGAAACAGATAGAAACAGAGAAAGGAGAGAGCAAGAGAGAGAGAAACAGATAGAAGGGAGAGAGCGAGAGAGAGAGAGAAAACAGATAGAAACAGAGAAAGGGAGAGAGAGAGAGAGAGAGAAACAGAGAAAGGGAGAGAGAGAGAGAAACAGAGAGAAACAGAGAGAAACAGAAAAAGAAAGGGAGAGAGAAACAGAGAAAGAATCAGAGAGCGGGAGAAGAGAGAGAGAGAAACAGAGAAAGGGAGAGAGAAACAGAGAGAGAGAGAGAAACAGAGAGAAACAGAGAGAAACAGAGAAAGGGAGAGCGCGAGAGAGCGAGAAACAGAGAGAAACAGAGAAGGGGAGAGAGAAACAGAGAGAAACAGAGAAAGGGAGAGAGCGAGAGAGAGAGAAACAGAGAAAGGGAGAGCGCGAGAGAGCGAGATACAGAGAAGGGGAGAGAGCGAGAGAGAGAGAAACAGAGAGAAGGGGAGAGAGAAACAGAGAAAGGGAGAGAGCGAGAGAGAGAAACAGAGAAGGGGAGAGAGCGAGAGAGAGAGAAACAGAGAGATGGGGAGAGAGCGAGAGAGAGAGAGAGAAACAGAGAGAAACAGAGAAAGGGAGAGAGCGAGAGAGCGAGAAACAGATAGAAACAGAGAAGGGGAGAGAGCGAGAGAGAGAGAAACAGAGAGAAAGGGAGAGAGTGAATGAGAGAGAGAGAGAAACAGAGAGAGAAACAGAGAAAGGGAGAGAGAGAAACAGAGAAAGGGAGAGAGAGAGAAACAGAGAGAAACAGAGAGAAACAGAGAAAGGGAGAGAGAGAAGGAGAGAGAGAGAGAGAGAGAGAAACAGAGAGAAACAGAGAGAAACAGAGAAAGGGAGAGAGCGAATGAGAGAGAGAGAGAGAGAAACAGAGAAAGGGAGAGAGAGAAACAGAGAAAGGGAGAGAGAGAGAGAGAAAACAGAGAGAAACAGAGAAAGGGAGAGAGAGAAACAGAGAGAAACAGAGAAAGGGAGAGAGAGAAACAGAGGGAAACAGAGAAAGGGAGAGAGAGAGAAACAGAGAAAGGGAGAGAGAGAGAGAAACAGAGAAAGGGAGAGAGAGAGAGAGAGAAACAGATAGAAGGGGAGAGAGCGAGAGAGAGAGAGAGAAACAGATAGAAACAGAGAAAGGGAGAGAGCGAGAGAGAGAGAAACAGAGAAAGGGAGAGAGAGAGAGAGAAACAGAGAGAAACAGAGAAAGGGAGAAAGGAGAGAGCGAGAGAGAAAGAGAGAAACAGAGAGAAACAGAGAAAGGAGAGAAACAGAGAGAAACAGAGAAAGGGAGAAACAGAGAAACAGAGAGAAACAGAGAAACAGAGAAAGGAGAAAAACAGAGAGAAACAGAGAAAACAGGGAGAGAGAAACAGAGAGAAACAGAGAAAGGGAGAGAGCGAGAGAGAGAGAAACAGAGAGAAGGGAGAGAGAGAGAGAGAGAGAGAGAAGGGGAGAGAGAGAAGAGAGAAACAGAGAGAAAGGGGAGAGAGAGAGAAACAGAGAAAGGGAGAGAGACAGAGAGAAAAACAGAGAAAGGGAGAGAGAGAGAGAGAGAGAAACAGAGAGAAAGGGGAGAGAAGGAGAGAGAGAGAGAGAAAACAGAGAGAAACAGAGAAAGGGAGAGAGCGAGAAAGCGAGAAACAGAGAGAAACAGAGAAGGGGAGAGAGCGAGAGAGAGAGAAACAGAGAGAAAGGAGAGAGCGAATGAGAGAGAAACAGAGAAACAGAGAGAGAAACAGAGAAAGGAGAGAGAGAAACAGAGAAACAGAGAGAGAGAGAAACAGAGAGAAACAGAGAGAAACAGAGAAAGGAGAGAGAGAGAGAAGGAGAAGAGAGAGAGAGAGAGAAACAGAGAGAAACAGAGAAAGGGAAACAGAGAGCGAAG